>NC_064292.1:5934822-6076147 GCF_019186545.1 Solanum stenotomum
CCACCCTACAAACCTCCACCAAGTCCACCGCCTCCTCCACCACCCCCTCCTGTCTACAAACCTCCATCAAGTCCAGTGCCTCCTCCACCAAGCCCACCGCCCGCTCCAGCCTACAAACCTCCATCAAGCCCACCGCCTCCTCCACCAAGCCCACCGCCATCTCCACCAAGTCCACCACCTACTCCCGTCTATAAACCTCCATCAATCCCACCACCTCCTCCACCAAGCCCACCACCTACTCCCATCTACAAACCTCCACCAAGTCCACCCCAAAGCTCACCAGGGTATGGAAATCCTCCACCTTCTGGTTACTATTAAATGAATAATAAAACTACTTGTAACAGCTGGAGTTGTATCAATTGTATTACGTACGTTTCTAAAAGAAACATGTGATACAAAGTGGAATAATCCAGCACTATTTGGTTTTATGCGTTTGTTCCTCCTATTAACTTGTTCCTAGTTTGTTTAATGAAATTTCATATAGCCTTTGAGTTATGTTATTTCATAGTTGGAAGTGGTTGATATGTTCATTAATAAAAGGAGCAACAAAAACGATTTGTGACCATTTCGTCTGTCATTTGCACTGTTTTCTCTTTTTGGTGTTTATGCCTCTTACTATAAATAACTTACTTACGCCATGAAAGTTTATATTTTTATATTTCACAAGTTAAGTTCGAATATGATTTTAGTTTCTAAAGAATTTATGGCTCACTAGACATAAGTTCTATTGTAATAATACTTTTATCAGAACTTTAAAATATATATCAAATGTAGAAAAAGTAAAAATAAATAAATTAAAATTGAGAAAATACTGAAGTGGAACCCATATACATTACCAATTCATGTCCAGCAAATTACTCCAATAAAATACTGTACAATGATGATGATGTGGGCCCTTATTAAGAAAACGTGTAACTTTAACCTCTTTATTTTTTAAACCAAACATTAAGTATTATATTTTATTATTTTTACATGTCTATAAATATAAAAATAAAGTACAATTTTTGGTGAAGAGATACCTTCTTTGTCATAATACTATTATTCTCTCCGTATATCTTTTCTTGTCCATTATATTAAAAGTAATTGTCCAACAATACTTGTTTAGTTTGAAAAATCAAAAGATAATTTATCCTTTTATGTCTATTTTACCATTGATATTAAATACTAGTATTCAATATATTTTCCAAGGCATTAAAATTAATATATTCAAAGAATAATATAGTAATATTATCTCTATTATTTATTATTTCTTAAAATGTGTGTTAAGCTAATAAGGGACAAATGTAAATATTTAACACTATCAATTCACTTAAAAATAATTGTAGGTTACGTATAATAACAAATAGAATTAGTATAGGAAATAATAAAAGATTCCAAGTGAAGCTCTATTTTTATTTTAAAGCATGATTTATATGATTTGTACATCGAGCTGTTCTTACTTTGTGCATCGATTTTGTGACGTGTGTGCACAGCAAAGACAAGTAAACACCCTTAAATGAGCTGTCCTAATATAGTGTTTTTTCCACCATTGATATTTGTCTGTGTCATAATTAATAAGGTATAAGTATTAAAAACAATAACAATAATAATAACATATTTCGTATAGTTTTATAAGTAAAATCGAAATAAAATATACGTAGAATTTATGCATTATCACCCCCCATTTTTCTTGTCACCGGTCTAATTAAATTCTGCCAGAACCGTTGAAAATCGCTTAATAAAATTCGAACGATCGGCCTGCTAAATTTTTTATCTACATTTTACACCCTTATAGTTTGTAGTTGTCATTTGTGACCCGTAAACTCTTTTAATTTACGCATATATGATATAAATTTGACGAATTTAGATTATAAACCATAATTAAAACATTGAAAATCGAAAATCGAAAATCGAAAATCGAAAATCTCTCTGTTTCACTTTGGTGCGTTTATATAGATTAGTTGGAACTTAGTGCATCGAACCGTCTCTGGATCATATATTGCATGGCCTATTTGAGGGTGACACTCTCAACAAAAAAAAATTTCATATCCAAAGTTCTAACACGACAACGTGAGACCTCGAATAAGAGTGAAGTAGTCTCACTACTGGAGCACAATCCATGTTGATATAAGTATATGTGATGAAGTAAATTTGTAGCAACTTGCTTCTTCTCTCGTTATTTTAAATCAATTTTGTTTCCACTTTAGCTTTCTATAATATTTTTTTATCCTCTCAAAGTTTCTATAGACACACTTAAAACATAAAATGTTCTTTATTGGAATTATAGATTGGTTTGGTTAAATGAATTAGTTACATTACCAAATGGAAAAAAATATTTCATAAGATAACTCTCAAGTCGATCACATAATTTCGAATTTCTAAAAAGAGTAGAATAAGAGAGTATTTGAATTGGCTTAAAAGTTGGTCAAACCTACTTTTAGGTCAGTTTTTGACTTCTGCAGTGTTTGGCAATATAAAAAATAACTTAGAAAAGATCAAAAATGACTTAAAATAAGTCAGAGACCAAAAGTAGGTCTCCCCCTACTTTTTATTTTTTGACTTAAAACTCGTTTCAGTTTGACTTTTTATTTTTGACTTAAAAGCACTTTTAAGTCAATCCAAACGGGCTCTAAAAGAGTCCATCGACTCTTTTTGAGTTTAAAAAATTTAAATAAGTGTTTATACACACAAAATAATATATTTTAAGCAAATTTGATATGAAGGGAAATATTTCGTAGAATTAAAAATTAATTAACTTTATGAACAAATAAAATTAGTACTTTATGAACCATACATCTTTATATTAGATTAAAATTTAGAAAAAAATTTACTTGCAAGTACAAAAAAAGAAAAGGCTTGATTGAGACATCACTTGAAAAAAACAGAAAAAATAATTTAAAAAAAGTTTGACTTGTTCAAAATAAGAAGTGATTATTAATGAGATAAAAAAATGGTACAAATAAACCTAAATATTATTATTGGGACAACTAATTAAAACCGTGTGGAAACTTTTCAATCAAATAAAAATAAAATTCTCAATTCACACGTTAACTCTATTGTCCCATTTTGTGGAACAATTACTATAAATATATAGCAAATACAAAACCAAAACCAAAAACAAAACAAGAAAAAAAAGGATAAAAATGGTGGAAATTATTTCACCAGGATTTAGATTTTATCCAACAGAAGAAGAATTAATATCTTTTTATTTACATAAAAAGCTTGAAGGAAAAAGGCCAGAGCTTGATAGAGTAATTCCAGTTGTTACTATTTATGATTTTGATCCATGGCATCTTCCAAGTACGTACAACTTCGATAGTATCAGTATAGTTTAACATGTTATATCGATTTAATTATCATTTTTATCAAAATTGTTTATTAGTGTTCTATCTGTTCCAGCTTATGTGATATCTTTCGAGTATACACAATACTTTTCTTCTAGTTCTTGTTCATTTCTTCACCTTCACAATTTTCATGATTATAATTCTAAAGTTTAAGTTATATGCATCGATCGATAGTATTAGTGTCGTTTTATATCAAGTTAGTACTTATTGTAGAAAATATTTACTTGGGATTAGTGCTTCATCTGTTTCAGTTTATGTGGCATTTTCGACCAAGTATGCACAAACCATCTTCTTCTACTTCTTTCTTTATCTTCATTCTTGATCACCATTTTAATAAACCAATTTTCATGGTTACAATATTTGAATTTAAGTTATATACGTTGATGATATTATTAGTGTAATTTAATACGTTACATAAAGTTATTATTTAATGCATATTATAGAGATTTATACTCCTCCTATTATAACTTATATGACAGTACTTGACTAAGCACAAAGTTTGAGAAAATAAAAAGTTATTACAAACTGGTAGTTTAAAACCAGACACAAAATTGTTCATGTTCTCTTTGAAACTGGTTACAATAACAACATTTCTCTATAACACTATATTTGAACAAACGACGTTGTTGTATAAACATGTTCGACTGTATCACATAAATTAGGACATATAGAAAATATACCTTATTATAAATGCCTTGATTATGCTATTGACTTTTATTTTTCTATATTATCAGTACATAGAACTTAAACTACGTGTAATATTTTTTATGTAGAATTTCATGGGGAATTGTGCATGGGAGATACAGAACAATGGTTTTTCTTTGTGCCAAGACAAGAAAGAGAAGCTAGAGGAGGAAGACCATGTAGAACAACAAATTGTGGTTATTGGAAAGCAACTGGTTCACCAAGTTATGTTTATTCATCAAATAGCAAAGTTATTGGAGTTAAAAAAAGTATGGTATTTTATAAAGGAAAAGCACCTACTGGTAAAAAAACTAAGTGGAAAATGAATGAATATAGAGCTATTGAAGAAGAAGTTAATTCAACTATTTCTATTCCTAAGGTAATATTATTTTTTACTGTCGGTACTTTTCTTTCTACGATATTTCTTGCATTTCCTTTAAACTTGTTTGGTAAAGAAAATGATTTTCTTAAGTCAAAGGTCTATAGAATTTAACATTTCCACTCCATAGGAATAAGGATAAAATCTGTGTTACTCCAGACCTTACTTTTAAATAATTATATTGAATTATTATTGTTGTGCTATAATATTTGAAAAGGAAACTAATTATGTTCTATATCTTCAATAAAGATACTTGTAATCTTCATCATGGATATATATTGCATACTAATCTTTATAACAAAAATAATAATTCCAACCTCAAACAAATTAAGATTGACTATATGAATTATATACATTACATGAAATTTTAATTTATCCTTTTTTTTCTTATGATATATTTAACAAAATTAAGTTTTAAAAAAATCTTATTTATTACATATATAATAATAATAATAATAATAATAATAATAATAATAATAATAATAATAATAATGTTTCAACAATATTGTTTTTTCATATGTCAATTTAGGCCAGGTACTTTATTTAAATAAGCTCAATTTTCAGAAGAGATAAATTTGAATAGGTCAAAGTTAAGTTAATAAATCAATAGGTCGTTATTTTACTCAAACTTACATGAGTTAGACATGTTTGTAATTTAATGAGCTAATTTTATCACTCGTTTATTGCAGTTAAGGCACGAAATGAGTTTATGTCGAATTTACGTCATATCGGGAAGTTTTCGAGCGTTCGATCGGAGACCAATTGCACCAACAATAACAAGGGAACCATCAAAATCAACTATAAATCAAGGTGGAATTTCTATGGAAAATGTCACTAAAATGGAGGCAATAAGTTCCCCTGATGAAAGCTTAGCTATGGAAGAACAAGATTATGTTAATCTTCATCATAATGATCAAATCCCTATTATTAATCAAGAAATTAACATCAACTCACACAACAACAAGAGGGTTAAAAGTAATCTTCATGATGAGACTCTAATTAGTGGTTGGGAACCATTTAACTGGATGTAAACTCGATATCTGCTCTGGGACCTGACTAAGTTGATTTATGTTCGTATAAAGTTCATTATAAAAAGAATCACTCAATACTAGGATTTTTTCAGAAATTAAACCCGAAACAACAGAGTAGAGAAATTTTATCTGTCCGCTATAACTATTGATAGTAAAATTAGTTTGTATTTCATCTTAGAAGGGTTAAGATAGGAAAAAAGAGAGGAAATATTAGGATGATTTCATTGTGAAATCAAACATGTGATTGTACTAAATATTTTGATAATAATATTTTATTATAATATTTATATCTTCTATAGAACTAATATTTCGTGTTATGTTATATTATGTTATATATTTTTTATAATAATATTTATTGTTATAGCTAAAAAAAAATATCGAAACAAACAATATCCTTATAGAGAAATTTGCCTCTATATGTTTTTTTTCCTTCAACAGCACTCATTAAATTATTATTCCATCTAATTGCAACTCGTGGAAAGTGTCTACCCAAAAAAAATAAAAAATTACCATGAGCTAATTATTTCGTTTTTATTTGTTCATTAGTTTTTACTTGTCATTTTTTATTCTATCTAATATATTTTTATTTAAAAATAAATCACTTTTACTTGTTCACTTTTAAAGACATAATTTTCAATTATCATCTTACTCTTCCGATCTTATCCATCGTGATTTCTAAAAATAGTTATATTACGTTACTCTTTTTCTTTATTTCTATTTGTAATTATATTAAAAATAGATGTCCGTCTTTACTATATCACTTTGGCATATCAATAAAAAAAACATACATAGGAGTATTAGTATTTTTAGATCATTAATTATTTATTTTAAAATCATTTTTCAAAACTAAATATCAATTAATATAAGTATGTATTGTGGTAAAACAGTAAAAGCACTCATATTAATTATTATTTCTTAAAAAATATGTTAAGTTTAAATTGGACGATTAAAAATAAAGAGAAGAAATATTCATTTTAAGAGTTTGAGATAAAATTAATTATGTTTCTTTCATCTCTCTTTAGTATCAATTATTATTGAAGACTACTTGAAATACCTCAAGTAAATATTCAATGAATACAAATGATACCTTAAGTCATAATGACAATAAAATAATAAAAACCCTCTTAATTAACATTTTTTCAAAAAATGTGTGAAAGAGAAACACGATAGACATAATGTCATATTATTCTTTGAAAATGGAGAAAATGTTGTCGGAAAATTTCCATCATCTTAACATGTTAAAGGGAGGAAATTTCCATTTATCGTAGTGAATGTGAGATTTACCAAACACCAGATGAATTAAAAAAGATTATTTACAATAATATATTTTTTAATACTATGATGAGAATATTTTCCACATAGAATTTGGAAGATTTTGGTATCCACATGAATGCATGTCCACTTAAAATATTTAGTCTTTTTTCAAGTCAATTTCAAAGACTTGGTCATTCTTCCAACTTGCTATCACTTTTTTTTTATTTACATAAAATTAAAATAAAATAAAATATGGTGATTATACCAAGTCTATAATAGTTAAGTCACTATCAATGACAATGCTTTTTTCTATCAAATTTAGTGACGAAAATGAAAGCCAATCCTAAATAGGGCTAGTAATGTGATTGAGTGACAGATTGATAGCGTAATAACTCTCCAGACAACAAATTTATGAGAACTTAGTAACTTTTATTTAAATTTTAATTACGCGAGCATAATAAAAAATTTACTAAATAATTGTAAATATATATGTACCATTGTTATAAACTTTGAATTTGGAATCTATCTCCAATCAAATCATCTTATTTTTATAAGTTATCATATTAGATAGATGAAATATATAAAGACAGTTCGGTTCTCATTTTTACTTTTTATTCTGTAGATTTTATTTAAATTGATTGATTCATCAGATGATCATTTAACTAATTATTATCTTATATATTCACTTTCTTAGGTAAGAAAAATTGAAATCAAGAAAAAAATAACTTTATGATTAATTTGAGGTCGATGTAGACTTATGAACATAGAAAAGTTAGCCATGAAGGTAAGAATAATGATTAAACAAAAGCTATTGAGTTCTCGTAAACTTATAGATAGAGCTCTGAAGACACTAATAAAACATTGTGTGTATGTGTGTGTTTGTGTTTTGTCTATTAGATTATTTTCCACAAACTTATTGGAAGTTTTTGGGCATTGTGTGGTCTGCTTAATTATTTGATAATTTACATGAAAGAATTAGTCAATATTGCCAAGATTAGTTAATTAATTAGGTGCAACATTAAATTATGAAAACAACACTTCCTTATTGATATGACAATTAAGTTTGGAAAATTTTGGTTGTTTTCTTTAGTCTTTTTGTCTTAGAATTTAAAGTCTTCTTCAAGTCTTATTTCTTTAGCATTTTGGTTAATATAAATGGATTATCTCTAATTGACAGATCTAGAGTTTTAAATTTTATGAATGTCAAAGACATCTTTAATCTGACAAAGAAAGTTTCGTCATTTGGTTCCTTATAAATGATGTTAGGATTGACCTGTTCATCCTTAGAATTCGAAAAGAAAATAGAGACTTTAGTTGAATATTGATCCATAGTTAGAAGATTTATAAAGGAAATTAAAAAAAATATATGAAGAATGAGCGCCCGAGAAATCAAGAATACAAATAATAGATGGTTGTTCTTCATTGTTTCATAATGTATCGTTTTATTTTGTCTTATTGTATTGTGTTGTATTATTTTATGAATGTATAACATTTACAAAATAAAATTATTAAACGACAAGTAATTGCATCATGAAATAGATAATAAGGTAACCATGCGATCACACTAAATTGTTTGTTATATAAAGTGAGTCTTTCATCATTAAAATAGGTAGTTACCACTGATATGTGTTACTATTTTTATACATAGAAAATATTAACTTTATATACAAAATATAATTTTTCGATGAACTCCTTGCGTCCCTAACTCCGTCCGTACGAAGCAGCACCGTCTGTTAGAGGGTTTCAGGTACAGTGACCAGAGAGTCACGGAAGATGAGAATAGAGGGAAGGGAACCTTGATTAATTGTGGGTCCCACAGTTTCCTTTGTCGGAAAAAAAAATAATCGCACCTGATATTTACATCAAATTAATTAATGCATAACATGTGAACTTAGTCTCTTCGTAAATATTGATTCAGTAAAGTATTGATGTTGCTATTTCATTGTTATTGCACATTTTGATCAATTATTTGATACTTATTGTCGACTTGCATGTATCTCAATTATTTCATAATTGTTGTCCACTAATAAAAATATCAGTTAACTCCAAAAATCAAGCCAAATTTCATAGTTGAGATGCTTGATAACATGGTCCAATTTCTCAATGGTCTAAAAAGGGCAGTTTGATGCACAAAACATCCTGCATTCACGTAGAGTCCAGGGAAGGACCGCACCCCAAGAAATGCGATGAAGACAGTCTACCCTAATGCAAGCATTAGTGGCTACTTCCACAGCTTGAACCGGTCACACGGAGACAAATTTTAGAGCATAAGCAAAAATGCAACTTTATAAAATGGGAATATTGCAAGTTGTTACAAAGCAAATCTTACACTAATTTGCATGAACCTAAACAAATGCAATCTGCTAACCAAAACTTGAAGCTTCAGCAAGATGGCTAAGTTTAAATCTAACGCCGAAGACAATTCAATAAGATTTACACGACAACTATAAACATGAACACGATAAGTAAAATGGAGTTTATTAGAGAAGAGGCGGTGTTTACTATAATTTCAGGCCAAGTAACCTTCAATTCTCCAATTTTCTACTTCCAACTTCGCGAACCCAAACTGTTATTGCCATCCTGGAGGCTCTATAAAAATGTCAAGAAAGAAAACAGATTAGATGGTAAGAAACGATTTGGTGTAGAGATCAAGCAAATCAAATGACTTACCATTCGTTTAAATGATCGGTTAGGTGAATTTTTCTTGGCCTTCTCGGGATCTGGTTTGGCACGGTCAAGTGCCTGCAGAAGAGTTATAAATGTGTGAACCCACAAACTTACAAGTTCTAGGATCAGCAAGTAAACAAGAAAAATAATTCAAGAAATGAGTCTCGAGGCATTTTAGTTACAAGGAACTGCAGTAAGACGAAACAATGCAGTTGAGTAGGCAGAATGTGATATCAAAACAGAAAATTGAATTAAAGCTGAGATACATGTGGGACTTCAGTCCTTAAAAGGCACTAGGGTCATCAAGCATCGTGTTTCGGAAGGTCACATAGACGCCATTTAAGCAACATGTATTATATAATATATAACCAGTAATGTTAAATGAGAGTGAATGTGGGCTGCTAGAGTCCACCGTATCTACAAGATGAGTGTTGCAGAGATGTGGATACTAAGATGAATGTGCCAGTCATACAAGAACAAGATTGGACCTTAACCATTTAGCTTTTTCGTAGAATGACTTTGATGAACATGTTTCATGGAAAAACACAAAATGGAAATCACCTAATTCCCCAAGAGAAACAAACTCAGACATTTTGATAGGATTGCACGAAAAACCATTAGGAAACCTCTACATTCAGCCTCATCGGAACAAGCGGGAACTTATTGCTAAAGGTAAACAGTTGCCATGATTCTTTCAGCAAAAAGTAAAAAAAACGCAACCACGGATATAAAATTTAGCAAACTTGCCAATTAGCATTCTTTGTAGGTGGTCATTGCCAAGTACGCATTTGTATTACAGAATGGCATAAACAAGCTATTCTATTGTTCCTATATTTATCATGTAAGATTGATGATTACCTGTATCAATGACTCCACCTGACGCCTCATTCGAGTATGCATGAAACATTCAGAACACTGTTTACAGAAAAAACATCGGAGTGATTAAATTTCGGATATAAAGTTTGACAGAAATAATATTATCATATTAAAAACTTTTGAGGCATGCCGCAATGGTTATAAACATGCTATAAATTGATCACTTCACTTGAGAAAGATCGTTTCTTTGAAATAATCCAAGTTAGTGAATACACAAGGAACCCTGCAGTTGCAAGACTTTAACAGGCTCAAGGTCTCCATAGATAAACTGCTTCAAGGATCTACAGATTCCAGTACTAAATATCCAGGAACACTATACAGGTTAGGTTACAAAGGCCTGAATTAGAAATCATTACAAACAGCTTTAGCTATTGGGATATATATGTGTGGCATTTAGTCTTCATATTCTCCTAAAATGTATAAAAGGTAACATTTTAATTTCGTGGATTCAAAGAATGAAGAGCTTTAAAAAATTCTAATAGAATGAAGAATCCTTGTCTAAAATTTTATAGTCACAGAAATATAGAAGAAAGTAGTTAGTAAAATACAGGAACATAAATGAAGCTTTCTATATTTAGTCAGCAAGATCTTCTATAAGGTTGAAGGTCATCACCATTTACGGAAATCTTTCAAAGCATATATTCAAGATTCACTAGAGACCTTCTGAACATAAGACGTTGTGAATTGTGTTGCATCAAGTATGGAAGTACATTAATGTGACATAATTAAGTCAATAGACAAGAAACTTTTGGTCTAGAATTCTCACCTTAACATGATAATTTACATAAGCATGAAAGGTTGATAGGTTCCAGACAGTTCTGTCCAGCTTTCTGCCTTCCACGTGGCGAGAAAAAATTACTGTGTTTGTCAGAAAATAAGTTGGTCATGGGAATCACAAAATAGCAATGGAATAACAAGTTAAAATATCTGTTATACCAAAACTAACAAATCCGGCATTAGCAGATAATGCTTCTGTAAAAGCTTCTGTTAGTTCTTGAGGAGGAGATGGAGACCATAAACAAGGAGGGGCATTGTTAAGTCCAGCAGTTCGCCTTGCCTCAACAAATTCCTGACAAAAATCAAATTTCAAAGAGTGAACCACCCTACTCATTCAGGCACATGTAGAGTAATATCCTAATGGAAAAGAGAAGCACCAAAAATCTTGCAAGAAAATTGAATGAAAGAGCTGGATTTTTTTCTCAAAGACAATGGCCTATATACAACTCATTGCACCTTCAAGTCTTCCCGGAAGACATACGGTTTCTTTGGTATCACAAATGGCATAAATACCTCATTCTTACTTGAAGATGATAAGAAAGTGACAAGCAAATTGATTACAAAGAAACGAATCATATTGTATCCAATTTCAAAACAATCTTCAAACTAATAGGATGTGTTTTTTTTTTTTTTTTTTTTTTTTTTTGATTTGCACCGGGTGTCCGAGTCTCTTTGAGTCTCTTTAAGTCCCACACTAGTCAAGGAAATTGGTTGTAGTCTTCTGATGAGATCTTGGGCAATCCTCCCCATGAGCAACATTTTTTAGGGTTTAGTTAGGTCCAAGTTCCATCTCTTAACATGGTATCAGAGTCAAACTCATCAATCCATGTTCTTATGTTTCTCAATGTTGGACCCCGTGTTATGTTATCCACGCTTCAGTTGTCCAGCTTTCGGCATGTCGGGGAGTGTTAAGTGTCGCATTGGTTGAGGAAATGATTGTCGTCTCTTTATATGGTCTTAGGCAATCCTCTCCTCAAGAGTTACTTTTGGAATTGAATTAGGCCCAAGTTCTATGTCTTAACATGATGAAGGCTTAATTTGGATGTTCAAATATCAGAATGTTTACCACAGTAATCCGTTAGCATAAAACAAAATGAAAAGAAATTTTCTAATAATACTACTTTTATTGGAAGCTATTAGTTCTCACACCTTTTCATTTCTTGGATTGGGATGATATAAAGATAAGGACAAGAACACATTAAAACGTGTATAAGTTTACCTGTAAGAAAGATGTTGCTAGAACAGTATCTATGGAATCATTAAATCTCATAGGAAATATGACGTTCACCTTGTCTGCCTGCAAAAAGCCAGTACATTGCATCATTTAATCTGAATACTTTATAGGCTCCTCACAGATAGATACTAAAATAACTACAATGTGCATCATTTATGCATTCCAAAAGAAAATTCATGCCTATTAAGAAACAAATTTGGGGGGGGGGGGGCGAGGATGTTGGAACTAAATACAGATACAAGTTTAAAAAACACTTAACAAATGAGGAGACAAGTACTAGCAGAACTTGGATATGGCAGGATTACTCTGGAGTCAATGAGGCAAAGTAGGCTGAAAGATATCCACATGGGGTTATTGTCAAAAGAATTGGTTGATTTAGCTATGGTACCCAAGCTCAACAAGGTAAAAGAAAGTTTTCACTGCAGAATTTGGAAATGGATTCATAGTGAAAAACTGACTTTTCACCACAGCATTTTGAAATGGATTCATGTTTATTGAACTTAAGCCTATAGAGGTAAGCTATAATTTTCACCACTGTGTGCATGTTATAAAGTAGATAAAATTACTCACCTGAGGTACAAGGAAAAAAGACTCGTTAGGACGATGAACCAGGGCAACGGGCTTGCCTAGATCGGAAGGAACTGTCCTTGTAACAAGTTGTTTCAAAACTGCCCTCAGTGGGGCTCCCATTACTACCTCCCTCACCGATGCAATCTTTGTCAGGAGTGCATGTTTTTGCTCTACAATCAGAAGGAAATATCATAAGCAATGTATATTCCAGGATTGTAACTGAAACTTTCAGCAAAAATAGACAATCACCCAGGTTCAGAAGTACCAAAGATTTTCTGAAAATTAGTACTCTACATAGAACTGTTCACAAATTTAAAGAGAACTGAAATAATAAGTATACCAACTCATAAAAAAAAGTGTAATGCTACATATTGACTTGTACTACCATCCCAAGTTTGCAATTTGGAGCTCGAATCCGACCAGGTAAAAGATCAACAGCGAAAGCTGAAATTACATTGGATTGTGAGGAGGGGTGTGCTGAAAGTAGAAATATGGTTTTTTATTTTACGCACCAGCAACATCCAGGAGGATATTTTCCTCCTGGATTTGGTGGATACCTCATAATACCACTGGCAGTACAGCTATGGTTATTCTTAGGTAATTTTAAATACTTTATAAGAATAAGAGTAGGTCCAATGAGACTGTGGTGCAATATTCAAAAAAATGTAAATAGTAAAGCTATATAATTCTCCATTACAGAAAATGGACACAATGGACTGAAAGGAAACACATGAAGGAAGTATATAACAAAGAGCTTTAACCTAAGTGCATCCAAAACATATAACACAGATCCAAGTGAACCATGGCACACAGAGTTAAATTTTGCAAGGGCTTTTTATTCTTTATTTCAAAGGGAGTTATTCCCCTGCTTGTATACTTTTTTTGAGTTTGTTGAGTACCTCTGATTGTTTTGTGCTTACATCTCTCCTTTGAGTACAAAATTTGTTTTTGGGGAACAAATGTTCTAAAGCCACCAATTGAAGATCAAGTTAAAAAAACTCTGGAGTACAAGACAACAAGACTGGGATTCGTAGGAAAATGGATAAGTTTGATTCACCATTGCTAGCCACAGTTGAACTTTCTTTCTCGATAATGAGAACCAATTGGCTCTTTAATTTAATCCATATACTCAACATTGAGATGACTTTGCTCTTTCCTTTTGGGCAACACATGGTTGCTAACTTTTACAGATGAATAGGTGACTTTTGTAGAGAAAAACTCTAGCTTGTTTAATTGTTTCCTGTACAGATCTTTCATTGGACTTGTATCCTTTTGTTTAGAGATTATTTACTGAACTATGATATTCAAGAACAGAAATTCAGAAGCTTGGAGGCCCAACTTCGAGCCGACAGTGAATGCTGCATACTAGTATAATATACAGTTATATCTTTTTTCTTTGAAATATTTTGCCACTACTCAGACAATAAATTGTACTTTCAATAGCTAGAAGACTGAGGGAAAATTTGTCAATTTCCCTTTTAGTTCTAGGAATAATGAAAACACGCACACAAGCCAAAAAAACTCCATGAGAAAGGAAACACTGGAATTTTCGACTGAAGAGAAACAGAGAAGAATGAAAACCCTTTTTTCATGTGTGTGTGCTGAATGTGTGCTTATCAATGAGTGTTCTCAACTTAGATTGAAAAGAATTTGGTAAAATAGACATGCAACATGAAGTGGACTCTTGATGAACCTTAGAAGATAAGAACCCCCCAAAATTTTCTAGAAGATACCATCCAGCACAATTATAGCAAGCTCATAATGACCTTAAAGAGGAAACTTGCAGAACCTTCATCTGGGGGAAGTTTTGACAAGTTTAGTTTAAGTGTGAGATTAAACCCATCCCTTGGAGGATCAAGAATTTGTGCAACTACACCATATGCTGCTTTTATGGCTTCTAGCGCTCCAAGTGGAAGTCCACCAAAGAGGACAGTTTCTGGAGGTGGTATGGGCAATGATACAGAAAGAAGCAGGACATTCGGATTTTTCACTGAACCCTGCAGAATATGTTACAGATTAGCCAGCCAGATGTATCATAGATGACAGCATGTCAAAATAAGATATGACCATCTCATTTAAAATAATGATGTGTTTAGTGGTTCTTCCATTTTTCTTTTGAAGGAAAAAAAAGAAAGAAAACTCATCAAAGTGGACTGTTGTATGATAATAACTCACCTGAATATGGTAACGGATATCATCAAATTCAACCCATTGGCAGTCCAGTTCAACTCCTTTCTCAAGACTGCAAAATAAGGATGTGCTGTCAGAATCTACTACAGATTATTCAAACAAATAACGGAATGGCATCGGTTCTATATGCAATACATGGCTGCCAATTTTTTTGGAAGATTCAAGGATCAGTAAACTAGGTACGTCATATTTTAAAACTTTTAGCATACACCAATTAGTGAAAGAATAAGCTCAGAGCAATTGGACGATTAAAGGAACCGGAAATTTATGCTATATTGTTAACAGGGAGGGATTCCCATGACAAATCACTAAACGGAAGTAAACAAATTAAAATGATCAATTTTAATATCACGGTAGCTAATGCTTGAACAATTAATCAAATTTTGAACATTTGTGACTTTGTTGGCAGCACTTTTGGATTGATTAGCTGATTCTACTTCGGTAACTGATAAGTGTAGCAGTTCATGTTCATCCTCTACTCCAGCTCCCTGGGATGCGAGGAAGGAAATGTAACTCTCCAAACTGTTATGCAAAAGGTAGAAAAAGTTGAAACACTTGTGCATTTTTTGGAAACGCACATTACAACATTATGGTTCTTTATTCACATAGTATTTCCATGCTTCACTGTATAGTGATCATCTAGAGCTTGCCAACTATTGGACATACTCATACTGAATTCACCCATATACCCATGTAACACGGGTGTTAATGACTGAAAGATTACATCTTTACGCGTAAATAAGAGCAACAACAAATGCTAATACCTAGCGACACATATAAGTGCTTCATCTTTGTACTCAAGCACAGAAATGAGTTAGAACTACACAGAAACATCAACAATACTAGCTGTAACTCAATCAACTAGAGTTTGCTAAATATCGGACATACTCATTCCAAACAGTTACTTGGGTCCTTATGAAATATTCACCCACATACAAAATCCATGTAATAGCACAAAGGGTGTGGCCTAGTGATCAATGAAGTGGGTTGAGAAAATTTCATGTTCAAATCCCAACAGAGACAAAAATACTTGGTGATTTCTTCTCATTTGTCCTAGCCTTTGTGGTCAAAGTTACCTATTAATTGTTGTTGGTAGGAAGTGGCGGATATCCCATGGAATTAGTCAAGGTGTGCAAGGGAGGTGGCACGTATCCCGTGGATTTAGTCAAGGTGCACGAAAGCTGGTCTGGACACCATGGTTATCGGGGAAAAAAAAAGATTGCAACTTTATGCTTAAGAAAATGCAACAACAAATGCTAATCCAGCAGATGCATATAAGTACTTTCATCTTCATAACCACACACAGTTATAAGCTAGAACTATGCAAACATCAATCATTCTAGCTGCAATTCAATCAGCTCCCATAAAAATAAAAATAAACAATAATGCAATCCACAGAGGTTTAATCTTCTGGCTACCAAAACTTTCACCAAGCTTTCGATTCCCCACTTTGTAATCCCTTCCCCCTTCTCCTACCCTAATTTTCTTTTAAAATACTAAAAGATTGCAACTTTATGCTTATGCTAATTCCAGCAGATAATCACACACAGAAATGAGCTAAAACTATGCAAACATCAATCAACTCCAAAAAAAAAACAGCAATAATACAAATCCAGACTACCCTAAACCACAAATTGACCGGAAAAAGTGTTAAAAAGAGGGAAAATTGAAAAAAGTGAAATGGATTGAAGCTTACTTCTGGACGCGATTGTACAAGATCTGAAGGAGATATCTAGAGGGAGATTGCAGTAATATCATCGATCTCTTTCACACAACAAATTCACAGTTTGGGTTCTTTGAAAACTCAGAGAAATTAGAAAGAAGACAGAAATCAAAGAATCTTGAATGGGCAATTTGATGAAGTTTTGTTATTAAAAGTTTGATTTCTCTTTTTGTCAATTTGTTCAAGTGGGAAAAGTGATGCAAGAATTATTGAATAAATCAATCACTATTCAATATTGTTGTTACACATATCTTTCATAAATTGAAATACCCTCGATTATTAATTTTATTTTCAAATTATTAACAACTTTAAAAATCCTCTTTAATTTAACTAATTGAACTTAAATATATTCCTGATTTTGCAACATGATTGAAATACAACCCTAAATTCAGGTAAAGTTTAGTAGTGTTTTCGCCACTTCTCTCGACTTTTTATTAAGTAGATATTTGGACATGCGATATGAAATCATGAGATGAAATTCCAAATTCTCCACAAATCATGATTTGGAATTTTTCAAATACAAAAATTGACCCACAAGTTTATATTTTTGTAATACCAACCCCAAATATATATCTACTAACTATTTATTTGATAGGTAAATAAAATTTATAATTCATATCTTTATTTTTTTAAACCATTTATATCTCATATATAATGATTATTCTCACTAACATAGAATTTATTAGAGCAACTTTCACATATAGCAAACAAAAAAATCATATTTGTATGTTATAGCAAAATTTGCATAATTGCGTTGCATAGCAAACATATATATGTATAATTGCTATACATATACAATTGAAAGCTATGTCTATTTCGCTATACATATATACAAAAATAAGCAATTGTATAATTCGTTGGCTCCTCTTCAGATTTGTATAATTTCGTTGGCAGGCCATTTGTATAAATTGTTGTTAGCCTCTCGTTTGTATAAATCGTTGACAAAACTATTTGTATATAAAAAATCGCTCTCTCTTTCGCTTTATATAAACATAAATTATACATTATATTTGTATAATCTGTGTTTGTATAAAACGAGAAAGAGAGAAAGGCAAAAGAGAACTGGGTAGAGGAATATTTGTATTGTATAATTATAAGTGTATGAGACGAATATATATGTATTTGCATGTGTATATACAATTTTCTTTCGCTTTATACAAACATAAACTATACATTATACAAACATAAATTTTACATTATATTGTATAATCTGTGTTTGTATAAAACGAGAAAGAGAGAAAGGCAAAAGAGAACTGGGCAAGGGAATATTTTTATTGTATAATTATAAGTGTATAGGATGAATACATATGTATTTGCATGTGCATATACAATTTTCTCTCGCTTTATACAAACAGAAACACAATTTATACAATTTTATTGTATAAAGCGAGAGAGGCGAGCACAGAGGGAGCGAGCGAGAAAGGGAGGGTGGCGAGCGAGAATTTGGAGGGAGAGAGGCGACTGGCAAACGTTTGCTACAGGGCGCAATTAAATCAAACAGTAGCTACTCCATTTATTTTAGATTATACGTTTGCCATTCTGTACAATTATCCCAATTTATTATTACTTTAAATCAATTTCTACGTAACCATTTATATTCACCAAATTCATTATTTTTTATCAAAAATATTTACCAACTAAATTTACCAATATATTTTATTTATATGATAAAATAAAATTATTAATTTAAGAAACTAAGGGCAAGATGAGGGACAAAATAATGATGTGATTGCACTAAATCGGTCATGCATAAAAAGAAATTTTTCTTTGTTATATAATGGAACAATACAATACAATAAAATTATTATGTCTTCGACCCATCACACGTGTGGGAATTTTTTTATAACTACTAATACCGGAGGTTGAGAGAAGGGCGAAGGGGTTCATGCAAATCCCTTTCATTATATACTGTATATATAAGGTCAAATTATTTTCTCTCGGTATATGTTGAATCTCCATGATTTCTTTTTGTTGTTTTACTACTTCATATTTTGAAATTTCTAGCTCTATCACCGAATAGAAATGAAAAAAAATAGAGAGAGAACTTTTTCAAGTCTTCTCAAAATATATAAGGTCAATTATCATTATACTTTGCATTGTGATGCCATGCCATAAATAAAGTATAAATCTTCTTATTCAAGATTCTCTGAAGATTAATTATTTTACATGAAAATTGAAAAACAAGAATATGAAGTAAAAAAAAAACTACCCTTAAGCTATGTTGGCCGGACTATCTAAAAATGTTGTCATACATGTGTCAGATTATCCAAAAATACACTACTTTTAGAGGATCTGAAAGCATCCTGACGATATTTTTGAATAGTCCGAGCAACGTAGTCTTCAGGCTAGACCTGCCTTGATTTTCTGAATAGTAATGATATCAGTCTTAAAAGACTTAGCCAAAATGTTATCAGGAATGCTTGTATTGAACACAGAGTTGGGAACAGAAACAGTGCCTGCATTTGCACTTCCAAAGGCAGATATACCCCAAGCACAATTTTCAGCATCAGCATTGTATTGGTAGTGTACTAGTCCTTTAGGGAACACGAAAACGTCTCCTGTTTGCAATGTTTGAGTGAAAATCTTGTTCGTGGTATCGATGAATCCTACTTCCAATGTGCCTGACATGAGGAAAAGTAGCTCGGCTGAACGTGGATGAGTGTGGACAGGGTTGACAGAGCCTGCAGGGTACTGTAGGATTGCATAGGAAACACTTTGTCCATTCAGGGCTGGAAACTCGGTCATTGCTGCCTTTGTCACCTTGAATTTTTCGGGTGGTGGAGCTCCTACGAGGCCCCTTAGGCCTGAGAAGGTGAAGTAGGAACCGTCAACTGATGGCACGCCCAGTGGAAGCACAAAGTCTGTTAGGATGTCAGGGTCACCAGCTGATGCCATTTGGAAAATGACTAGTGATGTTGCTAGAGCTAACAGAACTATGCAACTTGAAGTTTTTGATTCCATTTTTTCTCCTGTTTTCGTTTATTTGTTTGAATGATTTCTTGAAGGACTAAAGATTTTATAGCTATACAAGGGACATATCAAACAAGAATCGAGATTGAAGTCTCCGATGAATTGCAAAAACAAAAAGGAATTGTGAATATAGGAAACTGCTCCAGAAGTTTATTGTGTCAACTGAAGAAACAACACAATTACTCACCTCTTTCCAGTTCTGGCTTTCAATATGGACAAGAGAAAACAGTTAACTTTTTCCCTTTAAAAATTGTAATGTTTTCAACTTTATGCACTTTGCTTATATTACAAGATCAAAGAGTCTATAAAAGTATTATCTTGAAGCATATAACTGATGAAACCTAAGGAATATTGAGACGATTTTCGAATTATGAAATCTTATAATGTGATTTCCAGGTAGTTTCTGCAATAAAAAACAAATAAGTATAATGTGTCAAGCTTAGTTAACATCTATTACCAACTGGCTTATCCTTTAGCAAAATTTGGTTCTGGTTTTGGTGTTTTTATAAATTTGTGGTCTAACAGAACTAATAATCATCATTTTATAACTTATTTATATTCATTTTACCTGTAACAACGAAAAATGGCCTCATTCCTCTTGAAAAGTTTCCTTGTTGTTCTAGCCGTCTTTTTCATTTTTTCGATGGCTCAAGCTAGTGATCCGGATATCTTGTCTGACTTCAATGTTCCTGCAGGAAGCACCATAGATGGGAACTTCTTTACCTTCACTGGTACACGTGATATTTTTGGCAGCATCATTGAAAAGTTCACAGTGACAAAAGTGAGCAAGGCAGAGTTTCCAGGTTTGGATGGCCAAAGTGTTTCGTTGGCAGTGCTTCAGTTCCCCGGAGGAGGTGTCAACCCACCCCACACACACCCTCGTGCAGCTGAACTGTTATTCGTCGTTCAAGGTAGTCTTGAGGTTGGATTTGTGGACACCACTAACAAGCTTTACACTCAGACTCTCCAAGTTGGTGACTTGATTGTGTTCCCTAAAGGACTAGTCCATTATCAGTACAATTCTGATTGGAATAAATCAGCTACAGCTGTGTCTGGTTTTGGCAGCGCGAGTGCTGGAACTGTTTCACTTCCTACAACATTGTTTGCTACAGGGATTGATGATCAAATTCTCGCTAAGTCCTTCAAGTCTGATATTGCCACTATTCAGAAGATCAAGGCTGGTCTTTCATCTTAGGCAATTTTCTGTATTTTCACTACTAAACTTGTGTGTCTTGACATGTACTTACAGGATAGTACTGCAATCTGCATATTGTATTAGTCCACAGTTTCCTCTAATGTAAGACAACATTTGCTACTCATGATCAATAACAGTTATGGACATTCAATAATATTTTTCTAACGTTACATTACTCATACAATAGGCTGGCTCTATTTTATGTATATAAAGTAGATGTTGAATCTTGTTGGCTTTATAACATGTTTGCATCTTTATATATTGAACCCCCTTAGTAAAAATTCTGATTCCGCCACTGTTTGCTACCATTCAGAAGATGAAGGCTAGCCTTTCATCTTAGACTGCAGATATGAAGCTTCTTATTGATTCCAAATAGTAACTACTATTTGGTTTTCTAGTCATTTGGTGTTTGATATGTTTGCAAATAAACTACAGGAAATGAAGCTGTACGTCACAGAATGCAGTGCCCGTGGCTAAAAGATTAATCGACATGTTTATTCATGACTGCTTGCATTTCTGAGAGTTGTTAAAGACTAATCAATGTCAAGTATAGAACAATTTATTGTGTAAAAATTCTTAAACAAAAAATACAGTCTGTCAAGAACTAAGCAGAAGTAGTAGTACTGCATTTTATGATGCAGATCGCGGTGCTAATATAGACACCTCAAGAAACAAAATTTTAGTGTTGAAAATACAGAAAAAAGTGACTAAGGTGAAAGACCAGCCTTGATCTTCTGAATAGTGGCAATATCAGACTTGAAGGACTTAGCGAGAATTTGATCATCGATCCCTGTAGCAAACAATGTTGTAGGAAGTGAAACAGTTCCAGCATTTGCGCTGCCAAAACCAGACACAGCTGAGCTAATTCATTCCTATTAGAATTGTACTGATAATGCACTAGCCCTTTAGGGAACACAAACAAGTCACCAACTTGGAGAGTCTGAGTGTATAGCTTGTTAGTGGTGTCCACAAATCCAACCTCTAGACTACCTTCAACGACGAATAGCAGTTCAGCTGCATGAGGGTGTGTGTGGGGCAAGTTTACACTTCTTCTAGGGAACTGAAGCACAGCCAACGAAACACTATGACCATCCAAAACTGGAAACTCTGCCTTGCCAACTTTTGTCACTGAGAACTTTTGAATGACACTGCCAAAAATAGCACGTGTTCCATTGAAGGTAAATAAGTTCCCATCTATGGCGCTTCCTACAGGAACAATGAAGTCAGACAAGATATCCGGATCACTAGCTTGAGCCAACGAAGAAATGGAAAAGACGGCTACAACAACAAGGACACTTTTCAAGAGAAATGAGGCCATTTTTCGCTCATCCTAGGAGGCTAATGATACAGGTAAATGGATATAGATAAGTTGTCAGATAATGCTGATCAGTTTTTTTAACCACAAATTTATAGAAGAACAAAGACGGAACCAGTGGCAGAGGCACGATTCAAATGAACCCCTTTTACCCCTCTAGCTCCGCCCCTAGGCGGAACAAAGTGGCCGAAGGATAAGCCAGGTTGGTAATTGATGTTTACTAAGCTTTTGACTTGTTCTTATTTTTTGTTTTTCTAGCTGCAGAAACTACCTGGAAACCACATTTAAAGATTATATAATTCGAAAATCATCTCAATATGCCTTAGGTTTCATCAGTTATATGCTTCAAGACAATATTTTTATGAACTCATTGACCTTGTTATATAAACAAAGTGCTTAAAGTCGAAAACATAAACAATTTTTTTAAGGAAAAAGGTTAGCTGTTTTCTCTTGTCCGTATCGAAAGACAGAACTGGAAAGGGGTGAATAATTGTGTTGTTTCTTCAATTGACACAATAAACTTCTGGAGCAGTTTCCTATATTCACAATTCCTTTTAGTTTTTGCAATTCATCGGAGACTTCAATCTCGATTCTTGTTTGATATGTCCCTTGTATAGCTATAAAATCTTTAGTCCTTCAAGAAATCACTCAAACACATAAACCAAAACAGAGAAAAAAATGGAATCAAAAACTTTAAGTTGCATAGTTCTGTTAGCTCTAGCAACATCACTAGTCATTTTCCAAATGGCATCAGCTGGTGACCCTGACATCCTAACAGACTTTGTGATGCCACTCGAGGTTCCATCAGTTGACGCTTCCTACTTCACCTTCTCAGGCCTAAGGGGCCTCGTAGGAGCTCCACCACCCGAAAAATTCAAGGTGACAAAGGCAGGCATGACCGAATTTCCAGCCCTGAACGGACAAAGCGTTTCCTATGCAATTCTACAGTACCCTGCAGGCTCTGTCAACCCTGTCCACACTCATCCACGTTCAGCCGAGCTACTTTTCCTCATGTCAGGTACATTGGAAGTAGGATTCATCGATACCACGAACAAGATATTCACTCAAACATTGCAAACAGGAGACGTTTTCGTGTTCCCTAAAGGACTAGTACACTACCAATACAATGCTGATGCTGAAAATTGTGCTTGGGGTGTATCTGCCTTTGGAAGTGCAAATGCAGGCACTGTTTCTATTCCTAACTCTGTGTTCAATACAAGCATTCCTGATAACATTTTGGCTAAATCTTTCAAGACTGATATCATTACCATTCAGAAAATTAAGGCAGGTCTAGCCTGAAGACTACGTTGCTCGGACTATTCAAAAATGTTAAAAGTAGTGCGTTTTTCTATGATCCTACACGGGCGTTGAGGCGTGACAATATTTTTAGAGAGTCCGAGCCACATAGCTTAAGAGTAATTTTTCACTCCATTCTTGTTTTTTCAATTTGCAATGTAAGAAATAATTAATTGTGAGCCACTTTTGTAACTGTCAGGCCGTATACATCAACTCTAAATCGCAAAGTTGAGGGATATATAAGACATTTTCCCCATTAAATTATAGTAACTTTTTTTGTGACCAAAGACTGAAATTTTTGTTCTTTTTAGAAAAAATTACATAAATACACATCTTATTATACCATAATCTCTAAAATTTTCAACCATTTAAAACAATTACTAAAATCCTCTCTCGGTCGGATACATCCCTATCTCTCGCAAATACATCCTGGTACCCTCTCGGATACATCCCTCGCCTCTCAGATACATCCTATCCCCTCTTGGATACATCTCTCACCTCTCTGATACATCATTATCTCCTCTCGGATACATCTCTTCCATTAAGTAACGTATTATTCGCAATATGTGAGCTATGTATTCGCAGGTTTCGTGATGTATCTGAGATTCTAAAATTTTAAGAAGGGATTTTTGTAATTTGAAAAAGAATAGAAACATGACGTAGTTAGCTCTTAACATTATGAGATTTATGTAATTTTTATTTTTTTTTTAAAAAAGAATTGGAAAATAATTAACCGACTTGTATAGTTGTATTTACAAATAAATAAAAATAATTCAGTTAGTTATTTGTCCCCTTCAATACAACAAAAAATGTTACAAAAAGGAAACAATTCACGTTACTAAAGTAAAGTAAAGTAAAGTAAGCATTTAATTTTCTTTACTGTCAAGTATACCCTTATATTAAAGCTGAAAAAGTCAAAAAGAAAATTATGATTTTTTTGTATATATGAATATATTCTTTACTTAGTATTAAAGAGGGACCTTAGAGAGGGACCTTAGAAATCGATTCCATATTTCAATTGGTCATGATACCACCCTATCAAGACGAAAGTTGCAAGTTCGAGATTTATCAGTCCAGACGAATTCAATAAACACATCAATATAAATCTCGTACAACAATGAGATTGACATTAATAATTGTTATTTTCCTTCTTCACATCCATCTTCTTCATGCTTTCTCCTTATCTTCTCGATTTCTCCGTCCTCGAGGTAAGTTTTACTATTTTGTTACGAAACGAAAAATATTTTTAATATGTCCACTATGGTCTATTTAACGACATATTAGTAAAAATTCTATTTTTTTTAGTGCATGTGGATGATGAAATTGTGACAATCGATAAACGTGGAGGTGGCGCAGCTAGTGGGCACGCTAGTGCCCACGGCAGCTCGTCCGGAGGACGAGCATCACGCGGTGGGGGATCAACAAGGTCACCTTACAGTAGTACTGCTGGTGTAATTCCAGTGTATGCAGCAGGAGCTATGAACCATCACAATAATAATGTTAATAGAAGCCATCGCCAACCAAATGACGGAATTACCCTCAATTGCATTTGTTTTTCTACTTTAGTTTTCATCGTTTGTAGCATAATTGTTAATATGATTTTGTAATTATATATGGTATATTTTTTAGAGATAATAATCAGAAACATATCTAAAATATCATTTTCTTTTTGCGAGTTTTCTATCTAAAGTATTTCTGTTTTCTATTTGAACTATTATCAATTTTTCCTTTTTAGTTGTCATGGCGTTTTTCGAAAGTCAGTTTGACTAGTTTTTAAAGTTAAATTCGATTACATTAATTCGTTATTTTAAACTAAAAATTTAGACATGCAAAAACTATATAAAAATATTAGGGAGAAGGCACAAGTACCCCTCTAGACTATGACCGAAATCTCAGAGACACACCTTAACTAAATTAAGGTTCTATTACCTTATATATAATATTGTACACCTTTTTGGCTTATGTGGCACACCCCGTGACTCCACGCATTTGAGGCGCGTGGGAGATATTTGGATGCCACGTAAGCCAAAAAGGTGTACAAAATTACAAAGAAAATGAGTTCAGGGGATAATAGGACCTTAGTTTAGTTAACGTGTGTCTCTGGGATTTAGGTCATAGTCTAGGGAGGTATTTCTACCTTTTCCCAAAATATTATAAATTTCAATTGTTTGGAGTTAATATCTCAGATGGTCACTCAATTATGCACTCTTCTCTCATAAAGTCACTCAACTTTTAATTTTCACTCAAAAGGTCACTCAACTATGCACTTTTTTCTCAGAAAGTCACTCAACTATCCACTCTTTTCTCAAAAAGTCACTCAATCTATTTAATTGTTTTTTAATTAAAATTTGCTGATATTAATTGTTTATATAACAAATCAAAATTTAAAAAAAATAAAAAATATCATTTAAACCATTTAGTGATCCACCCACCTAACCCGACCCATTAAGAAATATATTATGACCCATTTTATTTTGCCTTTAATCCTAAATTTAAACATTCTGACAAGTCTAAGTAAAATTAAGGAATTTACTGATATTAAACTAATCAGCAACGTAACAGGCAAAAATCTTTTAAACTAATCCTTAATTAAATTTTGCTGATATTAAACTAATCCTAACGTAACAGGCAAAAATCTATCATTTAAACTAATCCTTAATTAAATTTTTTAATTAAAATTTGTTGATATTAATTGTTTAAATTTAGGATTAAAGGCAAAATAAAATGGGTCATATTATATTTTTTAATGGGTCGGGTTAGGTAGGTGGATCACTAAATGGTTTAAATGATATTTTTATTTTTTAAAATTTTGATTTGTTATATAAACAATTAATATCAACAAATTGTAATTAAAAAACAATTAACTAGATTGAGTGACTTTCTGAGGAAAGAGTGTATAGTTGAGTGACTTTTGAGTTAAAATTCAAAAGTGAGTGACTTTCTGAGAAAGAAGTGCATAGTTGAGTAACTTGAGTGAAAATTGAAAGTTGAGTGACTTTCTGAGAGAAGAGTGTATAGTTGAGTGACCATCTGAGGTATTAACTCAATTATTTGCATATCAATATGATGAAAAAAATACATCCTAAAATGTTAGTCAAAGTTCTTATCGTTTGACTCTAACACTCTACTTGGATCATTGTTACCCGTTGTATTGTATTGTATTGTTGCCATACATAAAATGTTTGTTTTGATTGTTACTAAAAATGTATTGTATTAAATTTTGTTGTTCCGTAACAATGAAAACCCTCATTTAATTGAACAACCGATTTGGTGTGTTCCCATTATTACAATGATCCAAACAGAGTGTAAAAAGGAAAATCATGACAACAAAAAAGAAACTGAGGGAGTGTTTATCAAAACACAACATTGAAATTAATGAGTTAGCTGATGCATATTATTGTGGACGGAATTTTATGCGCAAATTAAGTTGTTACGCAGTTTTTGACGATTGTATTTAAACATTTGATCTACTCTGCTTCGAAGTATGTTTTGATAAACAATTAATGATAGTTCAGGTAGAAAACACAAATACCATATATGATACTCCCAAAAATAAAATGATACTACAAATATGTGTTTGACATTATCTCTTTCTTTTAAGTTTTAAGTATTGTTTAATTTGTAATTAAAACTTGTTCATATGAGTCAAAAGCTTAAAAAGGACATGTAATTGTCCTTTTGCTTTCTTAAATGTGGTTTGCAATCTTTTACTCCAATATTGGTGTGGTCACCCTTTTTACTATTTGCATTAAATTATTATTATGAGAAAAATTGTCGAAGTGATTATATATGTGGTTTTAATTGAATTTTAGTAATGAAAGCATTTATAGTATTCAGAGTGAAAAATGTTTCTTATATGTACATTAGAATAGTATTTCTTCTAATATTATTAAGTAATTGACAGAAACTATGGTTCAAATACACTAATTTTAGAAAAGATGATTGTCACTATATTTGTTTGAGATTGATGCTTAGTTGCCTTTTTGGATATATAATCCAAGTCGAGAGTAGAGTTACAGGAAAAGTTGTCTGATGGAAAATAACTTTCATGTTCGGTTCAGAGAGCACATTTTTCGTTGAGAATTCCTCGTTCTCTTTCGTGTGAATTCCCCAGCGGCGAATTTCAAACTTGTGGGGTGAATGGAAGCCCCCCTATCAAGCAAGAAGGAAGCTCTTCCCACGGTGGAGTCACCATTGACTCTATTTATTATTATGGTAAATCAGTGTATCAAGATGTGAATCTAAGATCTTATTTCGGTTCGATTCGTCCACCTACGAGACTCACCTTTGGCTTTCGTCTCGGTAGGTGTATTATTAGACATTTTCTCAAAAGAACATTCATTCATTTCTTTCTTCCCCGTCTTGGTCCCATCGAAAATATATAATGAAATTTTGGTCAATATAATTTGAATGGAAGAATTTTCACATTCATGACTCAATACACGAATAAAAGAAATTAATATAATTTTTTATTTAAAAAATCACCCAATGGTTCTAAATACAAAAACATAGCTAAAATATCTTGGCAATTGTTGAATAAAATATGAATGAGGAGGGGAATCTTAATAGCTCAATTGTTTAGATGGTTGAATTTTTATCGTGTTAATGAAGGTTTGATTCCCCTTCGAATACCATATTGAAATGTTTGACAAATATAATTGTTAGTCTAATATGATTGAGATGTTATTTTATTTTATTTTTAAAAAAAGTTATAATTCATGAATATATGTAAGTTAAAAGTCAAACAAATTATTATCACCGAGCAACTATATATACCGTAAAATATCAAAATTAAAAGTAATGAACCATTACGAGCTAATTTAATATAATAATATAATACTTTTAGATATTGATAACTAAAATTACCGTACCAAATATCATGTCCACTCAACTAACTAACTAACCATATGCTCCCATGTGCATCCATGTGCTCTGTATAATGCCATTCTCAATAGTTTATATATAACTAAAATAAATTTGTCAAATAGTCTAAGAAATAATTAGCATGGAATACCTACACCATAATTTTATCTTCATATTAGTTTTAACTATGTTTTGCTTCAAAGCTATGAGTCAACAATATCAAATTATGCAATATGTGTTACAATGGTCTCCTTCATTTTGTCAAATATCAAATTGCAAAAATGGTGTTTCACAAAAATTTTCTATCCATGGCCTTTGGCCAGCATATGGTAATGGACATAGCATACATTGCAAATGCAGTAATATTACCAAGGAAAACGAAAAAGTAAATGATGTGGTAAGTGTGTCAAATAAAGTTAAATTTATATAAGAAATCTTTTTTATTGAGTTTAAAGTAATCCTAAATATGAATACTTCATACATAATTCAAATAAAGAGAGATTTATTAATCAAATCTTTTAGTTGATTTTAAAATCATAACTATCGAAAAGATAATTAAATTAAATGATTGTTTTGTATATTGTGAAACTTATTTTTAAAGAGTAAAAAAACTGAATAACATTTCACTGATGAGATATGCATAGACACAATTCTCATATGTGATATCAAATCAAGTTTTCGCTCTTTAGATCAGTTTATCCGTAGTGGAGGAATTCTATTATTTTTTTTATAAAAAAAATATAGTAGTTACATACTCACAATCTCCTATGTTATAGTCTTCTTTGTCTATTCATTGATTTTGTTCCAGACTCTTCTTCACTCGTTTATTTCTTTAATTTCCCAACCCTATAATGAAGTTTAATTGCTATTAAAAAATCATTTTTTTCCATTGAAATTTTTGACTGAAAAATGTATGGTATGCATTTTAATAGATATTTTGATTAAATCATAAAGAAAAAATAACAGTAGTGTTTTCACACGAAAATATTTGGAAACTTCTCGCTATTTCAGTGAAAATTGTTTTCTATCATGTATTTTTTCAGTGAATTGGTTCAATGTAAAATGTTCAGTAGTTATTCTAATAGATATTTTAATTAAATCAATGTGAAGAGAAAGAAAAAAAAATAATAATGTTTTCACACAAAAATATTTAAAAGCTTCTTCGCTATTTCAGTAAAAAATTATTTCCTATTACATATATATATATTTTATTTTTTTCGATGAATAACAACTCAAACTAATTGTAATTTGTTATGTTTTGCAAAGATGAAATCCAACTCAAACTTAAAGAATCTTTTTCACATTATTTGGCCAAATTTGAAAGCTAGTGGTACATCACATGATTGGTTGTGGAAGCATGAATGGGAAAATCATGGATGTTGTATTGGGCCATCACTCACAGCTACTCAATACTTTGAAGCAGCAGAAAAGATACATCAAAATTTTTTTGTGTTAAATGGTATAAGCATAAATTTGACCAACTATTTGGTACAAGGAGGAGTACAACCATCAAATAGTGTACCATATTCAGGATCGAAAATAAGGGGGGCTCTTTCCAGGCTAGCAGGAAATAATATTGATATATATATCTCATGTTATCAAAAAAATAATAAACTAGTACTTTTTAAGGAGGTGCATTTTTGTTTTGACACAAAAATTACTCGCTTCATTAGCTGCCCATTACTTCAAAATGGATTATTGTGTAATTCCAATATCATCCTTCCCACTTTTTATTAGTTGAAATACAACAATATTATATACTCAGTCATACAATACTTGCAATTTAAATAAAAACAACAAAGTACTAGCTAGCTAAGTGGTACTTTTTAAGAAATTGTGATCTATAATATGCTTTCTTTGTTTTAATTTGTATTGTCTTTTCGATTTTGATATTCAAATAAATCTTTCTTTTATACTAATTTTTTATATTCAATTTGAAATGTGTAATGTAATTATAGGATAATAAGAGGGTCTATATGTAGCTATTAACATCCTATGAGGTGTTAATGAAATTTATTTTCTTGGTTAAATAAATGAAAAGCTTTTATTCAACAAGTGGGCATAATTCAAAATCGAATCGGAATCAATAGTGTTTGAATAGAGAAAAAGTTATTAATTTATAGATAATGAGTTATCAATTTAGCGATTTTGATAATAATTTTAATTTTTTTTTATATTAGATGATCGGTTCTTAACTGTTTGAGATTTTTTCTTAATGAGTTAACTGATAACCGGATAGTAAATCAATTAATTCTATTTATACCATTTGGTATATAAATTCCTTGACATAGAATTTAGTTTCATACTTTTATTTTTTAGTTATTTCATACTCATGATTACTCTACAATGTGATAATGTTTACTTTTGAGCAAAATGCAACATGTTAATTCATGTGCATGGTTCATTTGATTTGTCTCTTTGTTTCTAAGTGATTTTCTTGGTGTCAAATCTTAACGCTTAAACTGATACCAAGCAATACCAATAAATCAATAGCATAACTATAAATCGATAATTGATAAAGTTCAAAATTGAACCGAACTGAACCATATACACAGCTCTAGGACTAGAATCAAGTATCAAAACAAAGAAAAGTTAATCAATTGTATACAGTTCATTTTCTAGGGTCCATTTCAAAGGTAACACTCTCAATAACAATCTTTTCATTTTTATAATTCAAACTCGAGACTTTATTCTCGAGACTTATGAATAAAAATTGAAGATAGCGTAATTACTATCACTAAAAACAGGGAGAAAGTATGGGGGAATTCGAAATTACCAAACTTCTGACATTATTTCCAACTTTTCTGCTGTATTTAAGACCACAACAAGGGACAGAAATGTCGTTTCACATTCCCCAGTCCATTTTCAACTACTGTTCTTTTCTCCTCCATTTTTGCCCCAATCAGTATTCTGTATCTTTTCAGACCAATGAGCAAGACATATATACACTTCACTCTAACGAAGGCTAAATAGGGATACGTGATGTAATTTTATTTATCGATTTGATATTTAATAAATATCAAATTAGTGTATAAAATTATGACATGTATATGCCCGTTAGTATTAAGGCTAATTTTTGAATGACAGAAACAACAATGTCTCAAAAGTATGACGAGATATTTGCATACCATTTACGTTAATTCAAGATATATTTATCCTTTTACCCTTTTCATAATTCAAACTCGAGATTTTTGAATGTAACATCTCGATTATTATGATCGCTAAAAACACGCAGAAAGTATGGGAGAATTCGAAATCACCAAACTTCTGACATTATGCCTAACTTTTCTGCTGTATTTAAGACCACAACAAGGGACAGAAATGTCATTTCACATTCCCTAGTCCATTTTCAACTACTTTTCTTTTCTCCTCCATTTTTGCCCCAATCAAAACTCAGTATCTTCTCAGACCAATGAGCAAAGAAGGAAGAAGAGGAGTAAGATGGAGCTGGACCTCCGCCTTCGTCGGCGCCGCCGCTGCCGCAGCAACGGTGATGGCACTCTCTTCAAAGCCACGGGATCCCGATTTTCATCTCATCTCCATCGATCTCACGTCCTTCAAGCTCAATTTCCCCGTCGTAGACGCGGAACTCATCCTCACTGTTCACGTTACTAACCCTAACGTTACTTCAATCAACTACTCCTCAACAGAAATGTCGATTTTCTACTCCGGCGACCACCTCGGTTCCGCTCGTGTCAAAGCCGGATCTCAACCGCCGCGTTCCTGTCAGGTACTCCGTCTTCCGGCGAGGTTGAGCGGACTGCAACTTGCACATCACGGTAAGGAATTCGTCGCCGATGTAGCGAAGAGGGAGATGTTGTTGGATGCTACGGTGGATATAGAAGGTTTTGCTAAGGTGATGTGGTGGGACCATAAATTCCGGGTGCACGTGGATAGTCACGTGACTGTAGACCCGGTTTTTCTTGACGTTATTGATCAGGAAAATAAATCGGCTTTGGAGGTCTTTGTTAAATAACGGTTCAGTCCGGTTCACTGTGTTGTATCGGTTTAATTTGTATTATCACTACTAAAAATATATTTTTATCAAGTCTATAGTTGCAATTCACTTTTGATTACATATTTCGTAAGATGGTTTGGGCGTGTGAAGAAATGAGATGTACGATTGTCGAGGTTGGCTACAGGTTGTTTTAGGAGAGACAAAGATAAACCGAAGAAATATTAAAGAGATTGAGGTGATTAGAGGATGTGGAGGACACAAATTAGGAAAGAAGGGTAGTAGGTCGTTGAGTCTTGAGTGTCATATTACTTGCGAATTACGCCCCTTCTTTACTAATAGTTTATCTTCAATTTCTATTACTATATGATATTAAGGATTTTATCGCGACTTCTTTGGTTTTGATTTAATTTTTTCACAAATTGTTTTGTATTATTTTTTTCGCCTTGAGGTGAGAATCTATCAAAAATAATTTTTCTACTTCCTCATAAGCATAAGATATGCATATATTATCCTTAGCAAACACTATTTATAAAATTACTTTAAATATATATTATTATTATTATTATTATTATATATAATATAATTTTCGGACAAACCTGAACCCTTACATGTGTTAAGCTCTGCCCATGATATGGATAATATTCATGGGGAATAATAGTTTCTCTTTCTAAAAAGTTTAACTTCTAGTTTTTCGATTAAAGTAAATGGATTATGTGCATAATTTTATTTATACATTTTAAAAGATAATTTAATTTTTAAATTTATTATTTTATAATTATATAAATATTATTATAATATTTAATATCATAAATTTCAAAGACCCACACGCTTTTGATTTTTTAAAGTGGAGTTTGATTGACTATTGGTTTTCTACATTAGCGGTGTTAATGGCTTTGTGGAATTTTGTAACAAGAGAAGTTGTGAAGACAATTTTATTTTTAAAAAATCTTATGTAAGGGCATCAACAACATATGAATATGCAACAGTTGTAAATTATTTTGGTGGTTAAATGGATGATCATAACTCCTTGGTTAATTTTCCTCCTTTATGAGTAGTAATGTTGTTGATAATGTGGTCAAATGGATGACCATAACTCCTAGGTTAATTTCATCCTTTATTGGTAGTAATGTTGTTGATAATATGGTTAATTGGATGACTATAACTCCTAGGTTTATTTCCTCCTTAATGGGTAGTAATTCTCAAGGTTTAATGTAATGTTTATGACACCTTTTGGTATTCCTCAATGTAATCCTATAAATAGTGGTGTTGAGAATAATGTTGAATACACTTGAAAGAAAGAATGTTAGTTTATATTGTTCCTCTTGTCTTATAGTCTTCTTCTCTTCCTCTTTATATTGTTCTTTTGTCCTTAAGTTTTACAACACGTTATCAGCACGAAACTCTAATATCATTTCGATTTTTCCAAGTTAGCTTCTGGTATGTATTCATATACTTAATTCTCATTATTAATCACTCTAATATAATATACTACATATTATGAAATGATTAGGTGTTAAACAATGTGTGTATATTTTTGGTAGTTAAACAATGGAAATATATAAGTCCAAAAAGTTTATGTTATTTTAAATTAGTTAAATTTTAATTTTGTCTAGCAATTTTTCTAGAAATTATTTAAGTTATATGTTAGGCAGAATGTTCATTTAAATTGCTCGGAAGTTTGATACTAACACATTAAGTTACTAATTGATGTTACTTTATACAATAACACGTGTCATGTTATTATCATTGAAAAAAAAAGTTTTGCTAATTACTTGTGTACTCACTATTTATTTTAGTCTAATTTAATTATTTTCTATGATAGTTTTATCATGTCGAACTTATCAAAGCTTGAGTTCGTGGCACTTGACATTTCTGGAAATAATTACTTGTCATGGGTACTCGACGCTGAAATTCACCTTGACGCTAAAGGTTTTGGTGCCACTATTACCAACGGTAATACAACGTCGAGTCAGGACAAAGCAAAGCCAATGATTTTCCTTTGTCATCATCTGGATGAAGGATTGAAGGTTGAATACCTTACGGTGAAAGATCCACTTGAATTGTGGACTGGTTTGAAGGAAAGGTATGACCACCTAAAGGCAACGGTATTGCCAAGGGCTCGTTATGAATGGATTCACTTGTGGTTACAAGATTTTAAAACTATATATGAATATAATTCTGATGTATACAAAATTACTTCCCAATTAAAATTATGTGGGGAAGATATAAAAGATGAGGACATGTTGGAAAAGACTCTCACAACTTTTCATGCCTCAAATTTGGTATTACAGCAGCAATACCGTGAAAGGGGATTCAAAAAGTATTCTGAGTTGATCTCATGCCTTCTTGTGGTTGAGCAACATAATACTCTTTTATTGAAAAATCATGAGGCCCGTCCCACGGGAACTGCTCCGTTACCGGAAGCAAATGAGGTTGAAGCACATGGCCAGTCTGAAAGAAAACAAAATAAAAATCAAGGCCAAAATAATGTGCGTGGACGTGGCAATGGCAGAGGACGATATAATAATCGTCGTGGTGGTGGTCGCCACAAAAGGGAGAACAATATGGGTTCTCAAAGAAATCCTTCAAGAGGCAATTGTCACCGTTGTGGCTTGAAAGGGCATTGGAAGAATGAATGCCGAGCAGCTGAGCATTTTGTTAGGTTTTATCAAGATTCCTTGAAAAGAAAAGGAAATAAAAATGGTGCATCTTCTTCTAATGCTCGGGTGGAGTCACACTTGACTTATAAAAATGATGCTGAGGCAGGGCCTTCACAAAAATATGATGACAATATTGAAGCAAATTTGGCTTTAAAAGATGATGATTTTGGTGACCTTGATGATATTACTCATTTGGAAGTTGAAGACTTCTTTGGAGATCAAAATTAATGTTTGATCATTTGATTGGGGAAAATAATTATGTTGTTTTATTTATGTGTTTTTTATTGTTATATTTTTCCTTATGTTGTTTTTATATTCAGAAAAAAAAAAGTACTTTTATTTTCTTGCAAAGTTGTTGATTTTTCATATTTCTTATGATGTACTTTTATTTTATGAAGATAAATAAAATTTCCCAATCTTCAATTGGTTCAAGATGAGTAATGGAGATATGTGTCTTCTTGATAGTGCTACAACTCACACTATTTTAAGAGAAAAGAAATATTTCTCTATTTTGATTGTGAAAAAGGCTTATGTTAATACAATATCTGGTAGTGCAAAATTAATTGAGGGCTCTGGAAGAGCGACCTTACTACTACCTGGGGGAACGATTTTAACTATTAAAAATGCATTGTACTGTAGTAAGTCTCAAAGAAACTTATTAAGTTTCAAGGTTATTCGCCAAAATGGCTATCATGTTGAGACTGCCAATGATGAAAAGGTTGAATACCTTTATATTACTACAATAAAATTGGGGCAAAAATATGTGCATGAAAAATTACCCGCATTTTCTTCTGGATTGTACCATACAAGTATTAGTATGGTTGAATCACATGCCATAGTAAACAAAGGGCTTTCTAATTCTAATGATTTTATCATTTGGCATGACCGGTTGGGCCATCCCGGTTATAATATGATGCGCAAAATTATTGAGAATTCACATGGGCATACTTTGAAGAATCAGAAAATTCTTCATTCAAAGAAATTCTCTTGTGCTGCTTGTTCTCAAGGAAAATTGGTTATTAAACCATCAGCAACTAAGGTTGGGATTGAAATCCCTGCATTTTTGGAACGTATATATGGTGATATATGTGGGCCAATTCACCCTCCATGTGGGCCATTTAAATATTATATGGTCTTGATAGATGCATCTACAAGATGGTCACATGTGTGCTTATTATCAACTCGCAATATGGCTTTTGCGAGGTTGTTGGCTCAAATAATAAGATTAAGAGCACAATTTCCAGATTATGCAATAAAGACAATTCGTCTTGATAATGCTGGTGAGTTTACATAGCAGACCTTTAATGATTATTGTTTGTCCACTGGAATAACAATTGAACATCCAGTTGCTCATGTTCACACTTAAAATGGTCTAGCGGAATCTTTGATTAAACATCTCCAATTGATAGCTAGACCATTGTTAATGAGGACAAAGTTGCCTGTTTCAATATGGGGACATGCTATTTTCCATCTTAGAATTTTTGGGTGCGCGGTATACGTTCCAATTGCCTCACCGCTACGCACAAAGATGGGTCCCCAAAGAAGGTTGGGAGTGTATGTTGGGTATGAATCTCCTTCTATTATCAAATATTTGGAACCTATGACAGGAGATATATTTACGACAAGGTTTGCTGATTATCATTTTGATGAATCAGTATACCCAACATTAGGGGGAGAACATAAACAGTTGGAAAAAGAGATAGATTGAAATTCATTATCTCTATCTCATTTGGATCCTCGAACAAATCAATGTGAGCAAGAGGTTAAAAAGATGATTTATTTGCAAAATGTTGCAAATCAATTGCCAGATGCATTTACTAACCTTTCAAGGGTTACTAAATCTTATATTCCAGCTGCAAATGCTCCAGTTCGAGTTGATGTCTCGATAGGACAAATTGTTAAAGCAAATGAGTCTAAATCACGTTTAAAACGTGGTAGGCCAATTGGTTCAAAAGATAAAAATCCTCGAAAAAGTAAAGGAACAAATGATCATGAAGATCATACCATAGAGGAAATTGCTCAAAAAGAGCCCCGAGACATAACAAATGATAAGACCACAAAGAAGGTCCAAATAACTGAAAATAATGAGAATGAAGAAATCTCAATAAGTTATGTCTCGACGAGAAAAATGTGGAATCGAAATAGTATTGTGGTGGACAATATTTTTGCTTATAATGTTGTTGTTGAAATAATGCAACATGGTGAGGATTTTGAACCAAAATTTGTCAATGAATGTAGACAGAGAAATGATTGGCCAAAATGGAAGGAAGCAATTCAAGCGGAATTGACTTCATTTGAAAAACGTGAAGTTTTTGGACCAATAGTCCAAACACCTGAAGGTGTCAAGCCAGTGGGGTACAAATGGGTTTTTGTGCGAAAACGAAATGAAAAAGGTGAAGTCGTCAGATAGAAAGCACGACTTGTGGCACAAGGTTTTTCGCAAAGGCTTGACATTGATTATGTGGAGACATATTCTCCAGTGATGGATGCAATTACCTTCAGGTATCTAATAAATCTGGCAGTTCATGAAAAGCTTGAAATGCGTCTAATGAATGTTGTCACAGCCTATTTATATGGCTCATTGGACCACGATATTTTCATGAAAGTTCCTGAAGCATACAATGTGCCTGACGCATATAAAAATTCGTAAGAAAATTGTTCGATAAGGCTTCAAAAATCCTCATATGGATTGAAACAATCAGGGCGAATGTGGTACAATCGTCTTAGCCAATTTTTGCTAAATGAAGGGTACAGAAATGACCCTATTTGTCCTTGTGTTTTTATAAAAAGGTTTGGATCTGATTTTGTTATAATAGTTGTATATGTTGATGATTTAAATATCATTGGCACTCCTAAAGAGCTTTCAAAAGCCGTTGAGTGTTTAACAAAAGAATTTGAAATGAAAGATCTTGGTAAGACAAAATTTTGTCTTGGCCTATAGATTGAGCATTTGAAAAATGGAATATTTGTTCATCAATCAACATACACAGAAAAGGTTTTAAAGCAGTTTTACATGGATAAATCACATCCATTGAGTACCCCGATGGTTGTGAGATCGCTTGACATACATAAAGATCCATTTCGACCTCAAGAAAATGATGAAGAGCTTCTTGGCAATGAAACTCCATATCTTAGTGCCATTGGGGCGCTTATGTATCTTGCTAATAATACTCGACCAGATATCTGTTTTGCAGTAAGTTTATTGGCAAGATTCAGCTCGTCTCCAACAAAAAGACATTGGAATGGAGTCAAACATATATTAAGATATCTTCAGGGAACCATTGATATGAGATTATTTTATTCTAATAAATCCAAGTCAGAAATGATTGGTTATGCAGATGCTGGATATTTGTCTGATCCACATAAAGCTCGATCTCAGATAGGCTATTTATTTACATATGGAGGCACATCTATATCTTGGCGTTCAATGAAGCAAACATTAGCTGCTACTTCTTCAAATCATGTCGAAATAATAGCCATCTATGAAGCGAGTCGGGAATGTGTTTGGTTGAGATCAATGACTCAACATATTCAAGAAATGTGTGGTTTTTCTATGGAAAAAGATATTCCAACTACATTATACGAAGACAATGCTGCATGTATAGCTCAACTGAAGGGAAGATATATTAAAGGAGATAGAACAAAACACATTTCACCAAAATTCTTTTTCACTCATGATCTTGAGAAAAAAGGTGAAATAAATGTTCAACAAATTCGCTCAGTTGATAATTTAGCGGATCTTTTCACTAAATCATTACCAACCTCAACATTTGAAAAGTTGGTATTCAAGATTGGAATGCGTCGTCTCCAAGAAATTAAATGATGTTCGCAACGGGGGGAGTAAACTACGCGCTGCACTCTTTTTCCCTTGACCTAGGTCCTATCCCAATGGGTTTTCCTGGCAAGGTTTTTAACGAGGCAGCAAACAAAGCGTATTACAAGATATGTGTACTCTTTTGTCCTTCACTAAGATTTTTTTTTTCCACAGGGTTTTTTTTCTTAGTAAGGTTTTAACGAGGCATATTATCTATCAATAGTCATCCAAGGGGGAGTGTTGTAAATCATTTTGGTGGTTAAATGGATGACCATAACTCCTTGGTTAATTTCCCTCCTTTATGAGTAGTAATGTTGTTGATAATGTGGTCAAATGGATAACCATAACTCCTAGGTTAATTTCATCCTTTATTGGTAGTAATGTTGTTGATAATATGGTTAATTGGATGACTATAACTCCTAAGTTTATTTCCTCCTTAATGGGTAGTAATTCTCAAAGTTTAATGTAATATTTATGACACCTTTTGGTATTCCTCAATGTAATCCTATAAATAGTGGTGTTGAGAATAATGTTGAATACACTTGAAAGAAAGAATGTTAGTTTATATTGTTCCTCTTGTCTTATAGTCTTCTTCTCTTCCTCTTTATATTGTTCTTTTGTCCTTAAGTTTTACAACACAAAACTCATTTTTGTTCTATTAATATAGTTTTTTGATAAACAATATTCACGTGAACATGTAATTAGTATAATTTACATAAATCTCATATCGTTAAGAGTTAATTATATTATTTTCCAAATTATAAAAATTCCTTAAAATTTATAGACTCCGAATACATCACTGGATTTTCGAATATATTAACAGACATCTAGATACATAGGGGAGTGGTGTATCCGAGAGGGAACAGATGTAATAGAAAAGAGATATGACATCCGGACACATAGAAGAGAGAAGTATCAGAGAGGAGAGGGATATATCTGGTAGACAAGGGATGTATCAGAGAAGGAAGGGATGTAAGAGAGAGAATGTATCCAAAAGGGAGCTAGGAATGTATCAGCAAAAAAAGAGCGATGTATCATATAGAGAATTTTAAAAAAAAAATAAATGATAGAAAATTTTAGAAATTATAGTAAAATAATATATGTATTTAGATAAGTTTTTCTAATTTATATTGTGAAACGGCCCATGCTTTGGAAGAATTTAATCCAACTTGAGCAATGATAAACGAATCGGGAGAGAACTTTTTAAAAGTTTTCTACTGTTTTAATATATAGTATTTTGTTTGCATTATTTTATGTGACACGATTACCAGAGAATCAAAGTTTTATTTTAATACATATTTTGTTTGCATTATTTGATTTGACACGATTATCAGAGAATCAACTTTTATTTATTTATTTGTGATGATTCAAACAATTTTTAAATTTTAAATTATCGCTAGTATATTTTAGGATACAAAAAGTAATTAAAGAGGGGCACAAATCAATTAATTATAATGAAAAGAGGAGTAATACGTTGCAAATTTATCCATTATAAATTTCAAATTCTAAAATTTTAAACAAATTTGCTTTATTAAAATTGTTAGGGCACAAATTATGGAATAAAAAACTTTTAATTTGATTTTCGTTATAACAAATTTATGTCTATTAAAATATAATATAATATAAATAAATACCTCTTTTATAATTAACTTATAAAAAAATTATTTATACTCAATAGTTAAATCAACTCAATAAGTTACTTTTGCTTTAAATCATTTAATTATCGTATTAATATAATATAATAAGAATAAATATCTCTTCTATAATTAACTTATAAAAAAATTATTCATACTCAATATTTATATCAACTCAATAAGTTACTTTTGCTTTAAATCATTTAATTATTTTAAATTTACTAGATTTGATATAAACACGAGAATCAATAAATAATCACCCCTACTTAACCATCTTTACTTTTAAATATTCTTTTATTCCTTTTTTCAATATAAATAATCTTATTTCACTTTATAATAATACAGTACCAATTATATTTACTCTTCCCTGCAAAACTTGCAGCTCACAGTGTAAAGCTTAGAAGAGCCAAAAATGGCGGAGAAGAATCGATTAGTCACCGTTGCTGCTCTGCAGTTTGCCTGTACCGACGATGTCTCCACCAACGTCGCTACCGCCGAGAGGTTTTATTTTTCTCTTTCGTTGCACTTTTTGCGTTATTTGTGATTATAGTAGAATTGATTCCTGATACGGTCGCTTAACTAATAGTTATTATGTCAGAAAGTAGCATTTTTTAGATAATAAGTGTTAGTTGAGTTTAATTTATGACAATTTTTTTTTCATTTCCAATAGAAATACAATTAGGGGTTATAGAATAACGTTGAAGACTTATGTTGTGTCCTCATGTTTTATTCGTCGGTAGAGTTGTTTTATGTAATCTAAGAGTTTGATTTAATGTTCTGAGTTTTTAGGCTTCTTTCTTTTTATAGCTCATTGAAATAAAGGGGTTGGGATCTGGTATTATTGAACATCTATGTAGCTTAGTGGTTAATTTAGTGGGTTTGAGAACCTCAGATTTAAATTTGAGTGGAAGAAATTTTTATATTTTTTGATAACCGTGTCGGAGCTAGGTTGCGCGCTAAGAACACAAGATATCTGTTACTTCTCACAAGCAACAGGTACCAAGTAACTTTGTCTACTAAGGATAGGATAGGATAGGACAGATGAGAAGAAATTACCTAGTGTTTGTATCTTTGCTGGGATTTGAACTTGAGATCTCATGGTTCTCAATCCATTTCATTGATTACTCGGTCATACCCTCGGGTGCTTACTGGAGGCAAAATTACTAGGTGATTTCTTGTCAGATGTCCATGTTCAAGTCCTAGTGGACAGATTTATCTGGTATCAAGTATAGTGCAAATTAGTTGAGGTGTGTGCAAGTTGGTAACGACACCATGGTTATCCAGAAAAAAAATGATTGATCATCTATGTGTTGTTTAATTTTGTAAAAGGGAATCAAATTTATTTTTTTGGTGACATTTACATTTTCTGGCTCTAAGATATTCCTTTGATGCAGATTGGTTAGAGCTGCTCATCAGAAAGGTGCAAATATCATCCTCATACAGGTAACAAACAGCCCAACTTTGGAATATCTCGCTACTACACAAAAAACCACGGGCTAAATACATTTTCTTTTTTGGGGGGAAGCTAATTATTAATTAGGTTTGACTTTCTCGAGCAACAATATTAACTTCTCCCGGTGAGAACATTTCGTCAGCGTTGTTATCCTTTGATCACGTGCTGAAACTTTATCTCTAGCTGTTTGTTTTCCTTCGAGTTGTCTTATTGCCTCCTTTATGTGGTAGTCTTCGCTGATGCTCTTGTAAGTAATTTTCAAAAGCTTTAGTGGTCCGTAATGGATTGGAGAAGCGGAGACATTTGGTCTGTTTTATGCATTGGTAGAATGTAACCAAAATGGAATCTAGTCATGTCAACATCATGTTAAATGACACTAGGGGTTGCTTGGCTAGTCGTCTAGTTGAATTCCAGTTCTTAATCCAACTGTCCCTTAGGCTTGGGAGTAGATTTATTTCCATCAATATAATATAACTCTGAGTGAGTTGGGCTGAATTTCGGTGGGTCAAAATGGGCTTTGTTATTAAGTGGTTGTGTCAATGACCCGCCCAAAAGTTACTTGGGTTGAAATGGGCTAAAAAAAGGGGTCATAACCCAACCTGTCCAATATTTTTTCTTTTTTTATGACTATATACATCATATCAAACAAAAAATGTCTTTTTAAAAAATACTTTGACCTGGTTTCTCATGGATCACATTGGCTTACATGCCAGCCTCTTAGATGGTTTGAATTGGGTGGGGTCAAAATGGGCTAAATTCTCCACCCCCGACTTTAAGCACTTTTGGTCTCCATTTACAAACTCTGTTAAATGTGACAGAATAGTCATTGAGCTTTGTTATTTCAAACTAAAAGCATCCTTCTTTAACAGTGTGACAATTCTGCAATTCAAGTGTGTATAGACAATTATATGTACAATTGATATTGTCAGTATCATTCCTAAGCTACAACTAGCCAACTAGTAAAGTACCTCAACATTTTCTGCTCATAAAGGTTTTCATCAGTCCAATGAAACAGCAGCTAAATACTCTTGGTTAGTGGAGAACTGTCTTTATTCATGATATCAAGAACAGTGTAAAAATACCTAAACCCAAAAACATAGACAGAGAAAGGGGGGAGATAAATAACAACTATAGATTAGACCATTATACTAATATAATGAGCAAATGTTTAAAATTTAAGCTAAAATAAGTATTAATCGTGACTAGCACGAGACATGTGCTTGCCCCAAAACCAGATGAGAATCTTCACATAATAATATATAAGCTGAGCAAGGGGGATTGAAAGGAAGAAACTGATAAGTAAGTTGACAGGAATTGCTAGGAATCAAAAGGCATGATGTTCAGAACTGAAGTTTCATTGATTGATTACAGTTGGACGATGGTTCTCCTTATTGGTCCTTCATCTTATCCTCTTTGGGTTGTCCCTGTCAACCATTCTTTTCTCTGTCTAAATATATTGTATGTGTTGTGTAAAAATTCCTTCTCTTCCTCCACTTGATTTTTGTTTCAGTTGCTTATCTAATCATTTCCTTCTCCTGCATCCCCTTCTTTAAGCATTTAATACTTTATCCTGAAATTTCAAAGATTTCCATTTCCTGATAGTTCCTAGCTTCTTCTTGACCTCTGTCGTTGCTCTTGTGTGCTTCTTGGTCGATACAGTGCAAGTGTGGAACTTAATTGAATGTAGAGAGAGCAAGTATCATTTGATGGCCAGGACGGACGGATAACAATGGCAGGTCTTTAATAGTGTAGGATCATTTCACAGTCGCAACAGATTTGTCCTGTTATTATATTACTAGCTCTTTTTCGTGGACAGATGTGAGAATGAAGGATAATCTCGGAAGTAGGAAGGTGTTTTTAGATGGAACAACCATGAGAGCATCATCGACTGTTCCGTCACATTTAATGGAGCTTGTTAAATGATAGCAAACACACTTAATTTTTTGTGAACTTAGTATGCGACCAACGATTGCCATCAAAGCAAGACATATAGACTGTAGACTTGTTGGGCAGGTCCCTCAGCTACTAAACGTAGGAGCTCAAATATGATCTTAATTTAAATATGTTCAAGATCATACTACAAGGACAAAGATAAACTTACCCCAAAACTTAAAGGACTGTTTAAGTTAGAAACTCGTTTTTGTAATTTCATCTTGTCTACTTTCTTTTTCATACTAATGCGTAACAAAATAGTTAAAGAAATCTGTGCCACTTCTGTTCCAGATTGGAGGTATCTTCTGAAGATGTGGTTGGTACTTGACTTGATTTCAACTTTGCTTCAAACAGCCTTGAATTAGGAATGCTCATTTGGTTTAGCTATTAGATTCAAGAGAACATGCTTGGAAAGTTAGCTAAACTGAACGGAGAAGAACTTAAAATTGGTTTATAACAAATTCGAGTCGGAGACAGTTGCAAAAATTCCAGTTTCCTCCATTAAGTAAGTAATTAGATTTACCAAAGGTTTTCGTCAGTAATCTTCCCCTTTTAAGTTGGTCCAAGACTGTTCACTTTCAAAGTTCCATCATCACACAATCAATGAGGATCCTAGTTGAACAAGAGTAGTGTACTGACTGATTGAATTCGAGATTAGTTAAAGCTATGGAAATGAATTAAATGTTTGCAGTGTTGGTAATTATAAATGCAGCAGAGTGTACTGGTTTTCTTGAATCTTAGAGGGCACATCTAACTCTTCCGTTATATAATATCATTTTCCTTTGCTATAAGTATCTGTGGGTGCGAGGCTAACAAAAAGAACATGATTTATAGCCAAGGTGTTGACAATTTTTTTAAAGGTGAAAAAAAATAAAATCGTCAGCGCCTTGGCTATAAATCATGTTCTTTTTGTTAGCCTCGCACCCACAGATACTTATAGCAAAGAAAAATGATATTATATAACGGAAGAGTTAGACGTGCCCTCTAAGATTCAATAAGGTGTTGACAATTTTATGTAGGTGTTGGTAACTAATACTTATAGAATGAGGTAAAAAGTTGTATGTGACTGTTTACCATCAGGAGTTTTCAGATCAATTTGAACTGACCTATCATTTTACCAACTAATTCTTGTTGAGCTCAGCATTTGGCAGTTATGCTTATTTTGACGCAAGTGAGCAAGCTAGACAGTTGAATTAAACTTCATCTCATGTATTTTCTACCTACCATGACTCAGATTTTTTATCTTCAAAAATTGCCAGTGTCCTTAATACATCTACTTCTAAAAATATTGTTTCTCTCATTAGCGAGTTGCAAATGATATTTTTATGGAGTCAGGGTAATGCACTTGAAATTCGTTGTCCTGTGAACTTGTACTTTCTGAGGCTATTTGGTATTCATCTGCCATGTCTGCAGTCCAGTTTCATTGATACTTTCTGGTTTACGTCTCAGGAGTTGTTCGAGGGCTATTACTTTTGTCAAGCACAAAAGGAGGAGTTCTTTCATCGAGCAAAACCATATCTGGGGCATCCAACCATTGTCAGGTGAGAATTCTGATTGCTTCCGGAGTCTTATTGCAGGGTTCATTAGCGTAAATGTCAAGATTCCAATAACAACTTGACGTTTTCTTTTTCTATGTGCATGTTCTTAGGATGCAGAATCTTGCGAAGGAGCTTGGAGTAGTTATCCCAGTTAGTTTCTTTGAAGAGGCAAATAATGCGCATTACAATTCTGTGGCTATAATTGATGCTGATGGCACAGATCTTGGACTTTACAGGAAGTCCCATATTCCTGATGGACCTGGTTAGTAAACTTGGAAGAACATTCCAAATTCATTGTGCTACTTGTCATTATTCTGTTAGATTTCCTTCAAGCACTTTCTCTAATACTCCTTTTTCATCCTCACAAGCTGTTTCTCTCTGCAGGTTATCAGGAAAAGTTTTACTTCAATCCCGGTGACACTGGTTTTAAGGTAACTAATACAAGAGACGAAGTCCTATTAACATATTGTGACAATTATCTTTTCCTGCTTTCCCCTTTCCTAATGGATGTTATGGTGTTCATAAACAGGTGTTCCAGACTAAATATGCAAAAATTGGAGTTGGTAAGATATATATATTTTAATAATTGTTCTTTGGATTTCATTATGTTCTCTACCTTTGATGAACATTTGGATACGTAGGAGAATAATAAAAGTTGTGCTTCTGTGACAAAAAAAAACTTAAATCTCCAAAAGTTACTTAGACAGGCTTCACTTTGTAATTTTTAATTTTAGTAAAGAGGACAAAGATTCTCTTGTTGTAAAATACAGTTAAGACAGAAAATACACTTGACATAGTATTGACTGTTATTAAATTCTGTCCAGCAATTTGCTGGGATCAGTGGTTTCCTGAGGCTGCTCGAGCTATGGCACTTCAAGGTGCAGAAGTATTGTTCTACCCTACTGCAATTGGTTCTGAACCTCAAGATGATGGACTTGATTCTCGGGATCACTGGAGGAGGGTGATGCAAGGACACGCTGGTGCTAATGTGGTAAGTTTCTTTTTCTTTTTGTTCTTCTCTTTCATTTTGACTTTTTTTGTTAAGAATGATAAGTCAAAAAGGAAGTTTATGCTGACATGAAAGGGATATAGAGTAATGGGTTTCTTCTCCAGAAGTATAGGTCAATGGCTGACATTTCTGTATCCCATTTGGATTATATTTTGTTTAATCTTACACATGCACATGGACCTGTGCCGTTGTAATTAGCCAATTCTTAACATTGTAGGTGTCTGCTAAGAAAGTGAACTCATTTTTATTAGGGGTATGACAATTCAGACATTCCAGTTGTTGCCAAACACAATTGTCAGTTTTCATTTTACAAGACCAAAATCAAGAAAATGATTTTTAAATTGCTGGTTTGGTTTGATTCACAATTGTTCAGTCAGAATTTAGACAACCTTAAATTTTATTGTGTTCAGGTACCTGTAGTGGCATCAAACCGCATTGGAAAGGAGATAATTGAGACAGAGCATGGGAATAGTGAGATAACATTCTACGGCTACTCTTTCATAGCAGGTAAGCTTGATAGAAAACTATAGCTTATAAATGAAAAACATCTACTGCATTGTGTTTTAAGGAGGCTGTGAACCTGGTTTTAAAATGAACAGGGCCCACTGGAGAGTTGGTAGCAGCTGCTGGTGATAAAGAGGAAGCTGTTCTTGTAGCACAGTTTGATCTGGACAAAATCAAGTCCAAAAGGCATGGTTGGGGGGTGTATCGTGATCGACGTCCTGATTTATATAAGGTTCTTTTGACATTAGATGGCAGCAACCCAGTCAAGTGATTCAAGATGGCCAAGTACTGCAGATTTTTTTCTGCCTTTTTTTTTTCAATCATAACAATAAAAAGATGAGGACTCAAATGAGAAATTTGTATTTGAGTTCTGTTGTAATGTAACTCTTCAATTTCTGTAATCTGCCGCATTCTACATTTTATGTAATGAATGACAGAATTTGGGGAGTTTGAATCCCCAATGTTTCATCAGTAGCATCAATGTGCAAGTTTGATGGTTTTTTGTCACATTCAAGTAGCAGTAAGCATATTGATCACTGGGACCTTGATTTGTACTCATTTACATTGGTGTATGGCTGTTCTGGAAGATCCCATCTTAAAGAACCTTTTCCAGACATAAAGCTTGGGATGTCAATTTCTCAATATATCTCTGAAAAACACTGGAGCTATATCTGGTGGTCCACAAATATCTATCCTCTTATCACTTTCTTGATATTTAGAAAGGATAGTTGCATTTTCAGGTCTCTCAATCCTGTTCCAGAGCCATTTGTTGCCAGAAGGTACGTATCAATGTGCTTTACCACATATTTTATGCTTCTACTGATAACGTGATGTTACCTCACAAAGGTAGGGGTGAGGTCTGCATACATCCTTACCCTCGCCAAACCCCACTTGGGACTTGTGGGATTACAATGGGTATGTTGTTATACTAAGATAATGATGTTAGTTTTCTTTGCCTTATATTCAGTTACATTCAGTTTAGAATTTCCCCTTCTGTCAATAAATTTATTTACCTTATCAGAAAAAAAAAGCTTGGAACTATTTCTCGGGGAATAAATGATCCAATTGCTACAGCCACTCGAAAACACCCGTGGCCACAAATAATCTGCATAGTAACAAAGCATCTATAATTTGATGAAAGATTATTTCTGTGTAGGAGTTTGGTTTTACTTTTCAGAGAACTTTAGATAATTTGTTGTGCCTTTTTCATAGAAATGCATGCATATTATTTAGATCATAAGATTCTCCATCAATTGAATGAGAGCATCTCAGTGAAAGCATCTATAATTTTAGTGCTAAGGATGCCTTTTTCTTACTAACCCTTTTATCTGTAAAAGAACCTGTTTCTCAGCCAAACAAATGTTTCTGGGAGCCATTGTAAGTTGTAACAGTTCCTCTTTGTGGGTTGCCCTTTTAGTGATGATTGTATTCTATCTTTGTTTTTATTGATTTAAAAAAAATGGACCCTGGCCTAACTCAAGTCCAAAAGCTAGTTCGAGAGGTGAGGACTGTCCAAAAACCATACAAAGAAACAAATGATCTTTACATGCCCAATACTGGACCATCCCTCTTCCCCCTCTTCCTAGCACATCACGTCCAGGACTGGACATCTCTAGCATTGATAATATAAGAGCTCCCTTTCCCTACACATTCAAGGACTGGATACCCCCCTCCCTCCTCCTTCCCCTGCCCTCTCGCCCGCCTCATAGGACCGGGTAGTGTGGCTAATATAAGATAGGAGCTCAACATGTGGTAAACCATGAATGAGCTTAGCTCTGATATCATGATAAGAAAATGGACCTCGAGCCTAATTCAACCCATTAGCTTAACTCAAGAGGTGAGGATTCTCCTAAATCATAAAAGGTGAAATGATTCAAGCCCTAAGTTAGCACAGAACAATTATCTTTTCTCATCTAAAATTCCATATACCAGTTCTTTGCTTGAAAAGGCATCATTATTATGCAGAATCTTATCAGAGGGAAAGTTTATCTGTTTGTTATACTCATGTGAATGTGTTTGAAACTGGAAATGTGATGATGCTTCTCCATTTTTACATTGTGATGATGAGATAAACTGATATTTTTGTTTGGTGAACTCACATGGAGCTCTTTTTTTAATATAGTGTCTCTTCTATTTGCCCCAAGGACACAAGTTGCTTTGAGGATGTCTAACTTGTGGTCCAGACTGTTACATGTGTCTATTTGAAATTAGAATATAGGTGTCTTCTACTTTAGGTCATTTTCATATACTTAAGGCTGGAAAAAAGTTGGAAGGATAGATCTTTTGCAATCTATCATCATCTAAACATAGGATTAATGTGTCTTTGAACTACCTTCCTTGTCCTATCTCACCAGACCCCNCCCCCCCCCCCCCCCCCCTCCAATCCTATCATCATCTAAACATAGGATTAATGGGCAGAGTATACACAGACCTTACCTACATCTCTTCCCCACTCACAAGTTTTTTGAGAGTTCAAGTTCTATACACGGGTAGTGTAAAAAATATTTATAAAATCACGCTACTTGAGAAGTAGCTACATGTAATTTTTTACAGTGAGTTTAAGTTGTATACAGTGATAAGTGTAAAAAAAGGTTTATACTATCAGTTCAATTTTAACCTGTTATAGTAGGTCATTGCTCTATTTCTTAAGTCACCATATCAAACTTACTAAGAAGAGTTATCTATATTGTTGTAGGTTAATTGAGCTTGATTGTATAAATAGTTTAAAACTATCATAATGCAAAACCTTTTTTTTTTTTTTTGAAAGACGGTGAAGTCTAGGTCAATTTGCGGGCACCTCAATCAGATGGGAAGAAATCACTTATGTTTGTTTTGTTTCCATTTGAATTTGAACTTAGAAATTCATGGTTCTCCTCCTACATCACTAACCACCTGATCATTGATAAACTCGAAAAATATAGTAAAATTATCTGCTATAACAAGTTAAGTTAAGTTACATTAATGGTGGTTAAGGGATTGGATTTTTCTAGGTCTAGACGTCTAGTGGACCAAAATACTATGTTTATACATAATCAGCAATTTGGTTAGGTGTGGGAGCACTTTACCCCACAATGTGGAGCTTCCAGCATATATCTCGATTTAGTCGGACCCTAATACGGATACAGAATACTGAGTAGGAGATTAAAAAAAATGTACACACAAAAATCTGAAGTAAAATACAATGAAATATTGGAATTAAGAATTCCGTTTGCAGTTTTTCTTTATTTGCAGATTTTGCAGATAAAAGAAAGAGAGGGAAAAAAAAAGCAGAGCTTTGTAACATCATCTTGCAGCTTCCTGCAACGTTGGAAAGACACAAGAAAACCAAAACAGAAAGGAAAAAGAAATAACTATGAAACAAAAACAGCATGTTTTGATGATGTTTATCTCCTATACATGCTTATTATCATGTCCTTCTTCAACATTATTTCCATCATTATTATCACCATCATCATCTTCGTTTTCATCTTCATCATCTTCATCTTCGTCTACAATCTCATCATCGGATTGAATAACGTGCATCATCAAACGTCCATCTTCTCTGCATGCATGTAGGAATTCCTGAGTGGGAATTCGAATTTCTTTAAGTATAAACCTTCCATCTTCCCTGAATGATTTGAAGCAAACCCATGGCTTCCCACTTCTTCCTATGCAAGAAATGGGAGGTGGAAATGACGACCTCTTTTTCGTTCTTGATCTCTTAGAATTATAATCTTGATTGAAAAACACTCGATTCTCTAGCCTGCAAGATATCCGTGTCCTCCTACCTTCTTGTTTTTGTTCTTGTTCTTGTTCTTGTGGATGATGATGATTATGAGGAAGATCTTCGTTTCCCAAATCATTCATTAGATCCTCAATATCATCAGAGCTCTCGAATCCAAGTCCTTCTGTGCACATCGATAAGCTATCTGATGTTCTTGATGACAAGCTCTCACTATGCCTGTCCTGTTTACTCTTATTGCTTGTAATTGGAGAGTAACTTGACACAGGACTCTTGTTATATCTTTCATACTTGTCCTTATTAATGTCAAGCCCTTCAATTTCAGATTGATGAATTGCATCAAGGAAAAACGACGAAGAAGTAGAAGAAAACGATGATGATGCAGATGACAAAGGTAGACAAGAAGAAAAAGAAGATGAAGATGAACCAACAGACGAAGACGAAAAGGAGGAGGATGTAGACAAGGTAACAGAGTTGTTTTCTTTGAAATGTAATTCTCCGAAAATCTCAGTAAATGAAGAGTCATCTATAGGTTTCAATGATTTAGACTGATTCCATGAAGATGAAATGGATTCAATCAGTGATGGATTTTCAGGTAATGGCTTCTCAAATATATGTTGTAAACTTCCACAAGCAGCAGACATTTGGTGTTTTTTTTTTTTCTACTTTTTCTTTGCTCTTTTGTTGGTTGGCACAAAGACCAACAAATGAATTGAACAATGCTAGTGAAATTTTTGTGTTGGAAGGGAAAATTGCTGTTTTGTAGGAGTACCTTTCTCTTAACTTTAAAGGATGAGTGGTTATAAATGTTTCTGTTTATTTAATGGTCTCAATTTTGTGTCCAAAAAAACTGTGAAAAAGAAAAAAAATCTGTGTATTTTTTTTCTCTTTCTCTCTCCTTTATTTTTTATTAGTAACCATTGATAAGTATGTATATATAACATATGATTTCAACTACTTTTTACGCGTTTGGAATATACTACAAGTCTAACAGGACTACAGACTGTGAATGATAAATTTGTATCAAGGGTGTTTTTGGTATGAATGAACAATATTTTTTCCGAGTGGTTTTCTTGCTTATTTGTTGGTGTTTTGGTAAGTAAATAAAAAATATTGTATCGAAGTATGAATGTATAGTCTAGGCAAAGAGATAGGTGGGGAGGAGATAATTAGTATTGAATGTTATTTATGAAACTTGTTTTTTCTATTTTTATCGGGAAAGTTATTTCCTTTTTTTTTTAAGGAACTTGCTTTTTCTATACTATATTTTCAGAAATTTTGGCCAGTAAAACATGGGAAAATTGAAATACATTTTCTAGACCTTTGTACCAAATACACCATAACTCTAATATTTGTAACTTCAATGATGCATTTGAAGATATGGTCTAGTGGTCAATAAATTAGGTGCAAATCTTAGAGATGCGGTTCAAGAGGTGACAAAAAAAATATTAGGTGATTTCTTCTCATTTACCCAAGTTTTGGTGAGTTAGAAGTTAATGGTACTTGCACTAGTGAGAGGTAGCAAGTCCTTGGAGGTGCGCCAAATAGTCGATAGAATATTGAGATACACACAAGCTGGCTAGAAAGCTACTATTATCAATATAAAAAAAAAACTAATACTTTTAACAACTACGCTTTAATCTCAAGTAAATTTGGAATCAACTATATGATCTAGTGGCCAATAACTTAGGTGCAAATCTTAGAGATAGGGTTCTAGAGGTGACAAAAAAAAGTACTAGGTGATTTCTTCTCAATAACCTAAGTTTTGGTGGGCTAGAGTTACATGGTACTTGCACTAGTTAGAGGTAGCAAGTCCTCGGTAAAGTAGTCGAGGTGCACCAAATAGTCAGTAGAATATCAAGATACACGCAAGTGGGCTAGAAAGCTACTATTACCAATACTTTTAAAAACTACGCCTTAATTTCAAGTAAATTTGAAATCAACTGTACGATCCTCACTGTCCATATCGTTCCATTTGAGTAAATCTCAAAGTTCTCTATATTTTCTACTATCATATAAATCATATTGGACCTAAAAGTAAACACACTAATTTATTTGTTTACAAGATACATCAAATGAGAAAAATCAAGTGGTCTCTACTATGGATCCATAGCCACTTACATATATATGCAAGACAGCACTAAAAAAAGCTCAGGACCTCAGCAACTTGAAGTAGTGATCCATAAGTAACTTTGATGTGATTGTTGAAAGACTATACACCTATAACTGGCACATCCTGCGTTTGATTTCTTACTTAATTGGCAAAAATACTGGATTTCTAGTTACATCCTAAACTAGTACTTACATACTTCACATTCAGTAGCTGAGTATATTCCCAGTGGATCCAATGTGAGGCAACTACAATAGTGCCATAAAAGTACTGGTCCCAACTTCCAACCAACACAATGACTTTTCCCTTTTGTTAAGGGTGTTTTTCATCGATCAGATTTTGCTAATATGAGAAAGTTATAGCATCCGAATTTCAGAAATGTTATCTTGGTTGTGGTCCTGGAAGCATCAACATTTCTAACATGCATACCAAAGACAACTCATCACAAGAAAAGTAAAAGGAGTGATCCTCCGCGCAGATTAGACAATGAGGTAAGCAAGGAAATAGACATCCACATTGTGCAAGTGAAGATCAAATCATATTCGCGTTCTAGTTTTTAGAAAAGCAGAAAGTATAATGTACACAAACCGTAACCAGTTAAACAAATCAACCACAGTGTAAACTAGATCAACATACATGAACTATTAGCATTCACATTTTTTATCACAACCAAACAGAAACTGTTACCATCTTAGTCAGCACAGAAAGCTGCTCAGTTCAGCTCTATTCACCGCCAAGCTTCAGTCCTCTCTGTCATTGAATTTATACGGATCAAATTGCTTATTCCTTTTGATTTACTGTCATTTCCCAGAGACTGAACCGCGGTTGACTCTAAATCAAGTTTCAGAACATCCTTTGTCTGATTAGAATCACTCGATTGGCCTATCCTTTGTGTGTCCTCTTCAAGATTTGGAGTTCTCGTCACACAGGCTTTTCTTGCCTTCGTATTAACATGGATAGGAGTTTCACAAGATACACTGTCATCGGATTCCTCTGAAGAAGTTGCATAACTAAGATATTCATCATCAGTGATGTTATCTACTCTATTAGATTCAGAAGCACTGGCTGAATCAGGTTCTTCAACAGTGAACACCTGCTCAGTCAGTTCGTTTGATTCATTGGAGTTCTCCAGAGAGAATTGTGGTGGACTTTGATGACCATACTCATCAGGTCGATCAAGGTTAGAAACAGAATCTGGTTCAACAAGGGAATCTTCTCTATCTTTTAAAGTTTTTTCGATGAGTGTCCTCAAGAAATTCATTACTTGAACAGCATACATCAGTGCAGTCAATGGATCTGCCATCTGCAAGGAAGAAGCTAAAAATTACTTATTATACTGATCCAGCCATTAGCGGGGAATAGGTTGCCAGATATCCACAGAATCAGAACAGTTTATGGAAGGCAGATTTCAACTCATTCTCTATTTGTTTTTTTGCAATAAAATCTCAGCTTATGGATGGCAAATTGCCCCATGGATGTTTTACAAGAGTATTGAGGAGTGAACCCCCTCCTCCTCCCTTTGTTAGTTATAATTTTGCTATTTTGTTCCTTCCTTTATTTTTTCTTTTTGGGATGGGGAGTTGATGGTTTACTAAATAAAATTATGTCGACTACCAAGAGAAAATGCAAACAATGTATCTGAGAGACCAGTAGCCCACCTGTGTCATATTAGGAGCAAACACCATTGCGACATTGCGCGAATTCATCTTGTTCAGGTGTTCCTCCAGGACAACATCAGCCATGAGATTGAGAGCCCAATCCAGCAGAGCAGCTTCTGTCTGTGGCAGAAGTCTCACAAGTGCAGTACAGTCTTCTTCTGACTGGCATTGCATGACCTGCTCAGGAGAAAGGGTATCCAACACCCCACTTGGGAGTTCCCTGAACCAAGCCTGTTAAGTTACATGATGTCAGATCAAGGATAAGCAAAATAAAAAGAGAGAAAGATCTAATAGAAGAAACATCCAAATCGTGGCAATGATGAAGCAAGCACTCTAACACCATAGAAACCATGAAACGTAACTGTAACATTTGCAGCAGAACATCACAGGACATTTCTTCACAGAATAACCATAAACGTCAAGGACATAAAAGGAAGTTCTAATGGCAAGCCTGTGATACCAGTCACTTTAGTGAGAGAAACTTGCAACACCATCATAAGGTGAAATCATGTCCACCTTTTACTAATTAGGGGCATATTAAGAATTACAAGTGTCTAAATGTTTGCCTTCACTAATCCATCACATGATCAAGCAGCCAATTGGTAAAATATGAATAGCAAATAAAAAGCTAAGATTTTTTTTATAAGAGGAGAAAAGGAATGACATTTTTATAAATTGACGCCAATCCACTTTGGCCTCAATTTTTCCTTCTCACTGAATATTTCTTTTATAGAACTCCAAAATATGATCCCTGATTATTTGTTGTCTTCCACTACTTTGGCCATAGGTTTCAAGGTTATTATTTTTCTTCTCAGTGAACCTCTGGCAAGCGTAGGCAATTTTGTGGAAAAGCTAAGTTGTGTCAATCATCATCAACACAAGGCTTCAGAACATAAATCTAAATCTCTATTTATTCATCAATTCTAGGATATGATCAAAAGTCACATGCCTTGAGTTACCTGTGTATTGCCCCCCACAAATGGTCAAGAAAAGATCAGGATAGTATTTATAACCAACTTCACATTGACTATATCTCAGTACAAATAGCTCACCACCATTCTATTACAAAATCAAGAACAATGAGAAGCATGAGTTCCCCGCCTTGAGAGCTTTATATCACATGATCATATGTCTATGAATCTCTATATACAAATAAACCGAACTCTCAGTCTACTATGAGGTACGCCACGAAGGCTCACTATAAAAGTCTGCCCGCAAGACTACGTGATGAGCTGAGTTAATAATAAGTGGGTCAATAACCGCTTATACCTAAGAGGATTAGAAGTGTCATGCTTTTATGAACTGATTTTGAAACCCCCCTCCCGGTTCTAGCCTACTCTCCATAGAATTACATGTGTATAAATTGTCTTCATGTCTTCTGTTTTGGAGTGGGGGCATATTTATTAAATAAAATCCACATCAGGATCATCACTACTTTGCCAGGCGCGGATGTGCCTTATATGCAACAAGCAGTATACATTTATACTAGTCTCAACCATGATCAGCAGCATAATTTGAGCAAGGTCCCATATTATATGCTCTCAAATCGAAGTATTTCTTTTAATCATGAGTTTGTAATTTGTAGCACATAGAAGATTTACCAAAGCATGAATGATATCTTATGAAGTGAAATGAATGCCTACATCAACATTATTCAGTGTGCATACAAAGGATGAAATATACTGGAGAAGATTAATACAAAGAGTGTTGTTGAAGAGACATACCTTAATGAGACCTGCCAGACAATGTACATCAATGCCATCTGGAATTATTCCACGGTTTAATTGCTCCCTAACAAGCTCCTCCTCGCTGTTTTCAGCATTTATTCTGAAAATCCCTTCTGCCTGCTCACATAAAAAACAACTCGGATATAATAATGAATAATTATAAGTGACAGCACCTATCCTTGATTGTAAATGCAAAATTTTAAATATTCTAAAGACCGAGACAACACACAGTATGTACCTGTAGACCTCCTTGAGCATACAAACGCCTTTGCATTAGAAGTAGAATAGTTGGAACACTATTCCCACGGGAGTCAAATGACAATTGCATGGACTCCGTTGACACTCCAAATACAGTGGTACTACAGATGGGATATCAAAATTATTAGCACAGCAAGATGCAATAATACTTCTGGAAGAGTTTAAATTTGCATCACATGTAATAGTAGTAATGTCATGACTAATTTATACAAATATTCTATCCTCAGAAAGTTCAAGTGACTTGTGTACCAGAACAGTGCAATTTTAGCAGTTCCTTTTTTTTTCTTTTCCTTTTAGCAGTTTCTTTTCATGAAGATGCTTTTAAGAGATCCTAATTATTTTCAAGGTTTACTTCTTTATGATAAGGTATCTTCAAGGTCTAATAGCTAGAGCAGAATATGTTGCCACAAAATTAACCAAAATCTTAAAGCATTTAATGAAACCCTGGATTACACTTTGTTTAAATCACTCAGGTCATACATTACATTGTCAATCTAACAAGATCATACAATATCTTCACCATAGTAGGCCTCCAGTTCCACTGATATTGGATTAAAAATCAAAACCGGGGCAGTGAGTAGAACTTACAAAAAAAATTGCTATTTAATGAATTACAACAACATAGCCAGTGCAATCCCACAAGCGGGGTCTGAGGAGGGCATTGTGTAGCAAGCCTTACACCTACCTTGTGAAGATAGAGAGGTTGTTTGAAATAGACCTCGGTTCAAGTAAAACATTTCAAAAAAAATCAAGTATGTAAAGATGCAATAGTGTTTTACCTGAGGGGTTTTGGAGCAAGGTAGGACGATTTCCCATTCATTGTTTATATACGATACACTTGTGTTTTTTAATATTGAAGTGGCATAAATCCAACATGAAGGCAATAATGTATTTTCGAACAGTGACGCTATTAGAGATCAACTTAAACAAGTGAAGTCATCTAAGTGTGAGGAGTGGAGAACACTAAACAAATTGCTCGGGTTTTCTGTTTTCAACTGCAAGATTGGATCGATCTCAATAACTTATCTAAGCCTACTGTTAGACTTTTCACACAGAAGGATAATCAGTGTAGATTAAAAGAGTTCAAAAAGGTTAGTGAAGTGGCAGAAAAGGTACTTGGCAAAAGGGAGAAATGAGATGACCGATAAAACTAGAAAGGGTCCGATGGAACTTCTTTTTGGATGCAAATGATGAGATAAAAAGACTCATTTGGTAAGCTGAAAGGAAGTCACAACTCTAATGAAAGTGGGAGGGCTCCACGTAACCTCAAGCTACCTTCTCTCAGTTTATCACTTATGTGTGTCACTTGCACCTCTAATGTGGTCCTTTCTAATTGTGTCTAATCTAGTATCACCATATATCCATCTTTAACATGAGTATTTCAGTGACACTCATCTAGTAGATATATTGGACTTTAGCAACCTCACATTCACTCCCACCTAACATTAGATAAAGTTTGAATGATGTATCAAATGGTATCTGCCTGAATGGACAAATGACAATGAGCTGATCAAGTAAAAAGGTGTGCTGCATGGAAAACCAAAATGCACTCAAAACCATGTAATAAATGCAGCATCGGGAAATAGAAGACTTCTTCAATCTCTATTAAATAGTAATAAGTACCCCCTTATAAACTGAATTCCATTTACAGAAGCAGTTTAGTTAAGATACTAAATGACTACACAAACTCCATATTGAGGTGAGTTTGGATTTTCTATCAAACGTAAACAGTATACATAAAACTGAATGTTATGAGACAGCAGAAAACACAACTATCCGCTTATAACTTTCAACACAAACCTAAGTTATATTCAGAAAGAGGCTCTCCAGTAACTAACTATAAATTCTATCTATCTATATATATACACTCCTCCAAAATTTCACAATGGCAATGAAAATAGGAAACAAATAGCATAAGACTAAAGCATTTGATCCACATTAGCAATGATGAATCACTAAATCCTGTCAGCTCAAAGGATATCAAGACTACAATACCAACACCAAAATGTTCACAATTTTGTGCATAACAATTAAGGTTAAAGCTCATCAAGAATAAAAAAAATTAACAATGTACCTAGCACTGGGGGCCCTTCTGGAAACTTCAGGCTCAAATTCAACAGGGAGACCCAAAAATCCATTGAACCTATCAAAGGTAACATGTGCAACATGACGCACATTAGTAGGCCATCCAATCTCCATACCCCTACCACTACACAGATCTCCTCCTCCCCTATCCGTTTTGCAAGCTAACCAAAAACTCTTCCTAAACAATGTCACCAAAAGAGCCAACAAAGACAAATGATCCCTTTCTTGATTTCTCCCTTTTCCCCCTTCTTCTCCTTCTTCTTCCCCTTCACCTATTTCCTCCTCAGAATCACAAACAGCAACCTCAGAACCCCCAATTTCTTCTACAAACAATGTCCCATTGTGGGTAGGTGTAGATATTGAAGGAGAAGAAGGGGAAGGAGAAGAAGAGTGGAGGACTTCTGTCATGGTTACCCTTTACACAAGACTATAAAAATGTACCAAGAATCCAATAAAAAATTGATTTTTTTCCAGATTCTTGGATTGATATCGCAAGAATCAACAAACCCCAGTAAAGACTAATTCAAGAAAATTGGAAAATGGGGTTAAAGATTGAATTTTTCTCAAGTTAAGAGATGTGGGACGTGAGAATCATGAACTCTAGCATATTGTTTATTGTTTTCTGAACAAGCCCTTTTAATGGCGCGTTGAAAAAGCAACAAAGACACAGTCTTTTTAACACTACATATAGAGAGATAAAAAGGGAAAATGCTTTGCTGTGAAGTTGGATTTCAAGATTACATTTGTTTATATTTTCTTCAAATTTCTTATATATATATATATATATATATAGATTCTTGATTTGGGGTTAGTGGGTGGGGGGTTCTTGAATCTGAATCAGTATAGTTTTTTTTGTTGGAGATGATGGAGGAAGAGGGTGGGGTAGGGTTAAGGGGGGCGGGGGTAAGTAAAGAGGGGTATTTATGGAATTTTAATTTTGCTTCTCACAATGGTGTCATCCTTGAATGGCCAATGGGGTGTTGCCAAGTAAGCTTTTAACTCATTTTAGAGTTTTTGAGGAGAATATACATATGATAGAGAAAAACAAAAAACTTTACTTCAAAGAGCATTGAAGAAAAAGAAATATTAATAACACTCAATGTTCATAATAAATTATAGTCAAATTTTTCACTAACAGTATTCTCTAACAATATTTTATTATAATATTATATTTATTTGTGAAATCAATTTTTCATGTTATGTTTTGTTATATTATATTTTTTTATAATTGTATTTTAATATAACAATAAAAAATTACTAAAATAAACGACACTATTGTAAAAGAGATTTGAATGGACGTGTAGTTATCATAGTTAAGTGTTTTTGTCTTAATAATTATGGGGTTCGGGTTTATTTTTACGTACCTCAAATAATTTTATGAGTACCTATTATTTTTTATCAACGTAAATATTAAGTAAGCTTATCCATCAAAGCTTTTGACAAATATGGAAAAAAAAAATCACCTAGTGAATTGTTCACTTCAATCTGAACTCGAGATCTTATAGTTCTCAAGTCATTATCGCGTGGCCATATCCTTAAGTAAATAATATTTACACACGTATCTAATGTTTACGCTAAATCAATGCATGCATGAAATGTATTTATAATTTGCAAATAGACTTTTATTACTCAAATCATGGTTAATTAGTATATATTTTTACTTACTTAAACGAGATAAGTTGAATTGATTTGGTATAATTATTCAATATGAATAAGTATTCATTAAATTTAGAAGAATATAAATTTTTTGAAGAACTAAGAGATATTCAATTCACGAGTCATAAAGCTACTCTAGGCTGATATACAGATCTAGATAATCGAACTATCTCACAATTTTAATTCAATCAAAAAACCTTTTCCTAGCAACTCATTTGTCACTTTAGAAGCACCAAGCCTTATTTTAAAAAAAAACAAGTAATCTATTAATTAGAAAAAGAAAAGCCGTTAAAGAATTTATGTTATCTCGATAAAAAATAGTCCAAACTTTTTTAGAATCAACGCATAGTTATTTTTGTTGATCTTCTATAAATATCATCATAATTCTTCCACTCAATTAATGACTAATTATTAACCTCCTTCAAACATATATTTCACAATCTAAGTTATATTCCAAACAATTAAGACATGACGGTCTCATAACAACAATAACAATTAATTTTTGTTCAACATTATCCAAAATTTAATTATTATGTATCTTATAACCTAAGATTACTAACTTTGCTCCTTTTTTAAGTTGTAAGTTGAAACTGTTTTATGAAGCTTTAAAATTAAGGAGTGACTTTCAAGCCATCATTTATTTTTTAAATGTTTTTCTCCATTTGGTGAAGCACCCATAAATTAATGTTTGTTTTTTTTTTTACTAAAATACAATAGTGCTTTTCTTGGAGAACATATTTAAATTTATGTTTATTAGTTGGGTAGCTCAATTTAAGTTTTGTTTATGTGGGACTTGAGTTGTATTTGTTTTTATTAAATTAAAAATGTCTAAATTTAAATATATATGTTTATATATTAATATGTGTATTAAAATTTAGATAAATGAATCTAAATATTTGTATCAAGATATATCGTAATATTAAATAATAAATTATGATAATCATGAATATCGACGGAAGATGATGGCTAATGATAGGGTCTAGACAATAGCTAGTAGTGATGTAGTGATAGTTAGTGATGACACACAATTGATAATTGTGGTGAATAATAAATAGTGATCGCTAATGATAGTGATAAATAATGAGAATGGTTGGTGATATATTGTGATTGTAAGTTGTACTATGTAGTTGGTAATGATAGACAACAATGACAATAGTTGATAATGATGCACGATAACGTTAGGAGTGGATAAATAGAATTGGTAAACTTCATTTTTTGTAAAATCTTTAATAATATAAAGATTTTATTACATAACTTAATCAATCAGACCAATTAATTAAATGGTTGAATCGTTTTTAACAAAAAAAAAACAAGTTAAATGGGTCATATTTATCCTCTACTATTGACTTTTTTTCAAAACCACAAGATAATTCGTTGTCACTATAATATCTACAACAGTTTCTATCCTTTGGGTGAACATTTGAGCACTTTATGTGCACTGAATAAATTTTTTATTGTGTAATAGCCTGCAAACCACACAAAAAATATAAATCACATTAGGTAAGCTTTATGCGATAAACTCGATTCAAAAATTATTGAAAGAGATCGATCACAAATCGTCTATATGGATGAGCCCTATCATACTATCATCCATATATATTCTTAATGTTATACTATCAATCTATATGTGCCCTTAACATCATAAATATCGCTTAAATTATTTTTCCCCTATAACCTCATTCATTTTAACTAAAATAACTATCAACTCACTATACCAATGTCCATTTATATATGGAAAATTTACATAAATTTTATTAATTTATGAGCTAATTATTAAGATGCATTCTAATTTGTAATATTACATATCTTATCAAAATACGTTTAGACACATTCAGATACGTTTAGATATGTGTATCTCGTGATATATAATGTCAAAATTAGATGTAATTTGTTCTAGTTACATTGTATCTAAGTGGATTTGATATAGGTAACAAATCTCGCTCGCCTCTCTCTCTATTTTAGTGTATGTGGTAGTAAAAATACATGTATCTAAGTGTATCTTTCTTAATATATAAGTAGGAAACTTTTAATTAGTGATAAGATAGTAATATTTTAAAAGTATAAATGATAATAATAATAATAATAATAATAATAATAATAATAATAATAATAATTGTGAAAGTATGTTTAATGATATAGTTTCTCTTTTTATCCTTTTATCACTATCCAAAATCACTAATACTTTCGAGTAATCACACATGAAATTGAAATTAACCCAAAATGGTAGCAAATGGATATACTTTTAAACAAAACGAATATAAAACCAAAAGAAACAAAAAGATAATTAAAGGATAAAAAAGAATATTACTAAAAGTTAGTAATATTTTGGACTTTTGTTAACATGATTGAATTATATATAACCAAAAAAAAAAAAGACACGTGAAATGTGAGAAACAAAGACACTTGTGCTCCACGCGTTTCAAATTTAAAGATGACAATTTTTATCCTTTTATTATCTACACCACACGATAAATAATGACAAAAAATATTATAAAATTTTATAAATGTAATAATTTAAGAACCAAAAAAATTAAAATTCTTCAATAGTAACCAAAGTTGAAAAAAAAAATGGCAACTCCAGAAGGAACAATCGAACCTTCAGCTCAACCGGCGCCGGCGCCGGAACCACCATCGGAGGAGGCGGTAGCTGCCGTTGTTGATGAAATACCTAAGGAACTCAAGGTAATAACCCTTTCCCCCCCTAAATTTTCATTTTGTTTCAATTTGTTTGTTCTATTTAGACTTGATATGAAATTTAAGAAATTAAACAATATATTGTACTTTATTATGGGTTGTATATTAAATATACTAAAATGCTCTTTAATTTTGTGGTCGCAAGGTGAAAAAATTGTAATTAAAGAGTTGCTAAAGTCGATTAAACTCACTCAAATTTGACCTTGGTAGGCAAATAATCACTTTTAACTTTGAGTATGTATATCTAGACATCATCTAAGACACCTCTAAATTTATGTGTTACATCAATGTCGGTGTTTAGTTGTCAGTCGACATCAAGTTGAGCCGTCTAGGCGTGCTTTTAAAAAATAATTTTAAATTTATTTGGTTTTGTCATTCTCTAAATTTCAAAAATTTTGTAGGAGGAAAAGGAAGGAGGAGAAGGAGATCTGAAGGCAACCCTTTTGATATCAGGTGTTGTAGTAGCTGTGGTTGGTGCAATTTTTGCTATTTTTAAGAAGGTTAAAGAGTCTGCTTGAATTAATGCTACTAAATTATTTTTAATTTCCCAGTTTGCAACTGCATTTTGTAATTCCTTTTCTGTAAAGGCCCTACTACTTTGAAGGGAAATAAATAAATTCCATTTGCTTTTATTATAATGTTGTTCTTGTAGCATATGCTCTTGCAATCTAACTTCTTTTAATCAGAAAATCAGACCAACAAATAAGTATTGCAAAGTTGCAGACGTGCAGACAATGCCCTTATAAAATATGTGTGTAGAGTGGTTGAGTTGTCTGACAAAGTCGAACACTACACTTTATGCTAGTGTCCATCTAAGTTGCACTTAATCTACAAAAAGATGACAGCAATCAAAAAGCATATTAATAAATAAAAACAAAGATGTGCACAAAGATAGGGCAGATAGAAGATATCTGTTGTTTAACGACTGATTCTAAAGTCGAAGCAACTTCGTCACTATCGTGTACCCATCAAGTGACAGCCCTTTCGGGGGTTCCTTAGAGATCGATTCACTCTGAATAGTCAAAGGTGAATGCCTAAGCTCTCACAATAATGGTGACAGATAATTAAAAAAAGAAGTGAAAACAAGAGAAGATTATGAGACCAAATCACACTAACCATGGATGGAAGCAGATGACAGTGAAAAAGAAACAACTACTATCCCAGACAGGTCGGGATGGACTGCATTCTTTCCATGGTATTAACAGGTAAAGGGGGGAATACATGAAACGAACCGAGGAAATTCTTCTCTAAAACGATATGGTCATGTCAACGAAGCAACACACATAGAACGTCATCCAGTTCAGCAGTTGTAAAATGTACACCAGTTCTGGAGATTTTTTGTACATCCAGCTGGTGGAGAACCATACAGAAGGAAAAGAGATTAGGGTACTGTTTTCGAAACAGGAGTTTGCTTTATTTTTTTTTATTTTTTTGTCTTTTAAGGAGTTTGCTTATTAAGAGATACTTCAATCCTGTACTTCTTCTGCCTTCTTGTCCTTTGACAGCAAGTACCAACCCAAAGCACCAACACCAGTGATCAGTCCAGCTAGAACACCATAGTTGCGGTATTTGTCATCTGATACTCTGGATGTTGAAGACGCCTGGGCACTTGATGCAGCATCAGCTACTGACCCTGAGCCACCTGCAGCTTGTTCTTCTGGCTTGGGACCCTGAGGAATATTAATCACAACAGCAGAAATTTCAAGGGGTCAAAAGGGACTCGAGCTGGAGAAAATTCAAGAGACACAACAAATAGCCCCGGCAGTTTTTCTTTTTTTTTACCGTGAAGTGCATTAAGCTAAGAGCTTTTTAACGCGAAAGGTGCATTAAGCTAAGAACTTTTTAACACTTGGCCTGGTTTAATATTGAAAACCATTGAACTAACAAGGGTCAACTTTAGAGTTATATCTTGGTCTGTTGAATTGAGCGTTTTATTTCATTATCCATGTATTTCATTTCTTTATCCAACCTCGTGTAAGTTAAATTTCTGAAGGTGATGAGCCCACTTCTATTTCAACTAAAGTCGGTTCAATGCTCATAAGAATTTTGAACATGTCAAGAGTCTTGACATTGCACAAGTAGGTCAGCCCACTTCCAAACTGGACAATTTCAAGTGAATCTTGAAATGATGGGTTCAATGCACATAAGCAGTCAGTAACCTCTCCAAGCTATTATCAGCACCCCCAAACTGTCTGAAAGAGATGGCGACAACCTTAAGGACAAAGAGGCGATAACTGTTGGAGGGTATCTCATATCAACACATAAAATGGTAGGGAGGAGAGTATGACAAGCAACAACCTATAATAACATGGCAACTTATCACCGACTCAGTAGACTACCTCTAAGATATACAAAATGGAATCAGCAAAAAGGCTATTCTGATAACACCAATTAATTTTCAGTAAACCCTAGTCTTAACCCGCTCTTTGTAGTTGTCAACTCTCAACCAACTAGTAAAATTATCAAGGGTGAAAAAACGCCTAAAGAGGAGACAAGGTGTTGGGTGGAAGGCTAAGCACAATGAATTGCTCTATATATATATATATATATATAGATATATATATATATGTATCGAAAATTCCCATACCTGGCGAGCAAGCTTCTCCAGCTTCTCTTTCTCCATTTTCTGTAAAGTGGAAAAATTAACATTTAGATAAGCGAGAAAGCAGACTTGACGCAACATGTCTCATGACTGAACACTTCAGAAATCAGAACGAAGTGTCCACTTAAACTTACAACTTATGATCCCAAAAACAGCAAAAGCGCAAAATAATCATAAAAGAATACCCAAGATTTACTATAATAGAATTGCCCCAAGATCCCCAAGAAAGAAGGTATACATACTACATGCAAATGCCACGTGAGCAAAATGAGATCATGAGAAAATGGAACATCTAAAAGAAAGCAAAACCAGGATCCATTTTGCCAAAAAGAGATAATACACTAACAAAATGCAAAATAATTTTCTGGGACTACCAAAATGAAACGAATACAGTTGCAGTAACTACACAAGACAGGTAAGTTAGAAATCACAACTAAAGAGTTACCTTGATGTAGACATTTTCAGCAGCTTTTTCCTCCTCACTTAATATCTTGCCACTGCTAGAGAGCCTACGAGAAACATATCTGAAAGCATTCCTGGCTGCCATCTCAATTTTCTTCTCAAAATATTCCTGTCATTAACAAATCAAGCTACATTCAAATCAAATGGATATTGATGCATTTGAAGAATTTAGAAACCATGTACATCCATTTAGGGTTAACTCCAGCATCATTCGAAATTTCTGCAATTATCAACCAGTCACGTGCCATAAGAAAATCAAATTTACATGACAGCTAGGCGACAGAAAAAAATGTGCAGCCAAATAATTGAGATAATGCTAATTCCCTATCTATTCATACAGAATCGATGACATTCACAGACAGATGGACCCACAGGATGTAGCCCTATCACATGGAAACTGCATGTTCTTTCAAATAGCCTCATCAGAAAAAAAATAGAATGTCAGACACCCATTCCTACACAACAGCTAGTATAAATCCTGTTTCGAAAATCTATTTGGATGATCTCACAACACAAACGGCCCTAGTATTCATCACATATTTGACATATACTAATTCCGGATGGTCAAATGTGGAAAGGAGAACACACTTGTTACCACACTGATGATAATATTCAAATCATCAAAACCACAAACGACTGAGACTGACAAATACTTAGCATTCTGTTATCCTTACACTTTGAAACCTCCAAAAAAATTACATTGTTTTGTGCACCCATAATAACATAGTATGTATCTAACCAGCAGGAGAACCAATAAGCATATAAACAGAAAAAAAAAAAAAACAATGCAGATTCATACAGCATAGAAACATCTCATGAATTGTCAAACTGACAAATATCTAGCATTACTATTATCTTTGCACTTACTAACTCCAACAAATTACACTGCTTTATGAACCTATATTAACATTGTATAAATCTGACCATCTGGAAGAACCAACGAGCATAAATTCAGAAAAAATCAATGCAATATTTGATTCACACAGCATAGAAATATCTCAGAAATTGTCAAACTAACAAACACCAAGCATTCTATTTCCTTGCACTTAAAAACTTTCAAAATTTCAGACTGTTTTATGAAAGCTATAAGAACATAGGGTGAATCTAACCATCTGGAAGAACCAATAAGCATGCAAACAGAAATAATCAATGCAATCTCAAAGGATTTCCAGAAAGAAAATCTTCACACAGCCATAGTACTCATCAGTATTTGACCTATACTAACTCCAATTGTGCAAAGGAGATCCCAAATTGTACCACACTGACGATAATTATTGTTATCAGCAAAACCATAACCATTTCAAACTGACAAATATCGGAATACTATCATTCCAATACCCTTGCACGTAAAACTTGCAGAAAATTATGCACCCATAGTAACAGAGTATGTATCTGACCATATAAACAGAGAAAAACAATGCACTATCTGATTCATAGTTCCATACGGCATAGAAAGAAATAATCAATGCAATATCGAAGGATTTCCAGAAAGAAAATCTTCACACAGCCATAATACTCATCAGTATTTGACCTATACTAACTCCAATTGTGCAAAGGAGATCCCAAATTGTACCACACTGACGATAATTATTGTTATCAGCAAAACCATAACCATTTCAAACTGACAAATATCGGAATACTATCATTCCATTACCCTTGCACGTAAAACTTGCAGAAAATTATGCACCTATAGTAACAGAGCATGTATCTGACCATATAAACAGAGAAAAACAATGCAATATCTGATTCATAGTTCCATACGGCATAGAAACAGCTCACAATTTGTCACACTGACAAATACCTAGCATTCTATTACCCTTGCACTTAAAAAGTTCCAAAAATTTATTGTTTCATGCACCTATAATAACACAATATGTATCTAACAATTTTAGAAGAACCAATAAGCATTCTATTATCCTTGCACTTTAAAACTCAATGATATCTGAAGGATTTACGGAAATGAAATCTTCAAGCCGACAAATACCTAGCATTCTATTATCCTTTCCCTTTGAAAACTCAAAAAATTTACACTGTTTGATGCTCATCTGGAAGAAGTAATGAGTGTACAAACATTAAGAAATAAAGTCAATAATATCTGAAGGATTTACATAAATGAAATCTTCAAACGGCATAGAAGCAGCTCACAAATTGTCAAACCGACAAATACCTCTAGCATTCTATTATCCTTGCACTTAAAAACTCAAAAAATTACACTGTTTAATGGTAATCTGGAAGAACTAACAAGCATATAAACATAAAAAATCAATGATATCTGAAGGATTCACAAAAATGAAATCTTCAAACGGACAAATACCTAGCATTCTATTATCCTTGCAGTTAAAAACTCAAAATATTTACACTGTTTAATGCTCATCTGGAAGAACTAAAAAGCATATAATCAGCTCACGAATAGTCAAACCGAAAAATCCTTGCACTCAAAAACTTCCAAAAAATTAACATTGTTTAATACTCATCTGGAAGAACTAATAAGCATATAATCAATAATATCTGAAGGATTTACAGAAATGAAATCTTCAGACGGCATAAAAGCAGCTCACATATTACCTAGCATTCTACTATCCTTGCAGTTAAAAACTCAAAAATATTTACACTGTTTAATGCTCATCTGGAAGAACTAATAAAAGCATATAATCAGCTCACGAACAGTCAAACCAAAAAATCCTTGCACTCAAAAACTTCCAAAAAATTAACATTGTTTAATACTCATCTGGAAGAACTAATAAGCATATAATCAATAATATCTGAAGGATTTACAGAAATGAAATCTTTAGACGGCACAGAAGCAGCTCACGAATGTCGAACTCACAAATTACCTAGCATTCTATTATCCTTGCAGTTAAAAACTCAAACTATTTACACTGTTTAATGCTCATCTGGAAGAACTAATAAAAGCATATAATCAGCACATGAATAGTCAAACCAACAAATACTTGCACACAAAACTTCCAAAATTTGAACTGTTTAATGCTAATCTGGAAGAACTAATAAGCATATAATCAATGATATATGAGGGATTTACATAAATGAAATCTTCAAAGGCACAAACTGACAAAATACCTAGCATTCTATTATCCTTGCAGTTAAAAAAATCAAAATATTCACACTGTTTAATGCTCATCTGGAAGAACAAATAAGAGCATACTATCAGCTCACGAATAGTCGAACCGAAAAATCCTTGAACACTACTCAATCCTCATCTGGACGAACTAATAAGCATAAAATCAATAATATATGAAGGATTTACATAAATGAAATCTTCAAAGGCATGGAAGCAGCTCACGAATGTCAAACTGACAAATTACCTAGCATTCTATTATCCTGCACTTAAATATTCAAAAATTAACACTGTTTATGCTCATCTGGAAGAACAAATAAGCATATAATCAATATATGAAGGATTTACAGAAATTCAAATCCTCAAAACGGCATAAAAACAGCTGAAAACTGTCACAACTATACCGGCCAACCGCACTGTACCGCATCAAGCAATCGAACTACCGTGATGAAACTCAATCAAAATGAAACCCTAACAATACGCCAACATACAGCCATTTTACATTGCATAAAAGCGTAGTAATAGAGAGGGAGGAGAAGTTTTCTCACCTCTGTTGTTTCGGTGTGTAAATCGCAAATGAAGCTTTGCTGCCTGTAGAGGATTTATTTGCCCCCAACCCAGCATTTCTAGTAGATTTTATTATGTGGGCCGTTGATATCCAATGGGTCAGGCCCACATTTGAGCTTGGGCCTTTCAGAGCTACATTTGTTGCTCTTTTAAAAAAAAAAGGGAGTTTTCGCAAATAGACACTATAATAACTTAATTATCATAGCTATAGTTTGCATATTTACGGGTTTTAGCTACAGTTTAAGTTGTTTTATTTGTATAATTCACGGGTGAGTTTGTATAATTTGCAGGTACATTTGTATAATTGAGCTATTTTTGTATAAACTCGAAATAACGAATTTATACAAACATAAATATCTGAACTTTAAACAATTATACAAATTATATTATACTTATACAAATTATAATATACAAATTTTGAATTATACAAACCAAAACACTAAGCCGCGCAATTATAACTAAAAGTAGGATGCGTATTGTAATTAAGGTAAACTATAGTTATGTTAACTAATTAACTAGTATATGTTTGCTTATCCGCGTAATTTTCTCTTTAAAAATTATCGAATATAGGTGTATATTTTCGTATTATAATATTTTACAAATTATACACAACTTTAATTTTTAAGGAACTTATGTCCTAGTATGTATAAATTTAATTGGTAAATAACAAAAAATTAAGATTAGTTCATTTGAAGAGCAAAGGTAAAATGTGTAATTTTGAGATTTGAATAACTGTGTGAACCTAATATACAACAACAATAACATATCTAGTGAAATTCTACTAAGCAGGGTGTGAGCCTATATGTAAAAATGGAAGTAGTTTTTTCCTCATTTAACAATTTTGTATAACAATAGCCTTCGCGTAACATTTTTTTTTATTTTTTTTACAATTTCATAAGTTATGACAATGAGACATGACTTTAGAACGATTCTTAATTGACTTAATTTTAGGTATTCACGAGTCTTGTCAAATTTGCAAGGCTTGCTTTATTTACAAGCTATAACGGTACGTAATTATATGTACAATATTCATTTTACCTATGTTTGATTCATCAATATTTTTTACATTTTAGTTAATTATACACTAGTCTTTTCAGACTAACAAATTTTGTATACATTATTCTAATTTATGTTAATGAGACCTGTCGTTGTTATCTTTGGATGCATATAGTATAATATACGCTCTAGTATAATCCGTAAATCACACATGAAAGATAAATCACACTAGATAAGTATAATGTGACGAGCTCGGGAATTCAAAATTAAGCTCCCATTTGAATAATTCACAAGTTTTGTATGAGAAAGCCCAAAACTTTGAGATATTACAAACTCGACCCCTCTAAATCTGACGTGGACTCTCTCCAAGTTAGAATCCGACGTGTTAAATTAACATTGGCTCATTACATGTGTAACCCAAAATGGAAATTAAAAAGCTCTTCACACTAAAATACACATGCAGTGCGTACGCCCTTATCCTACACCCACCTTCTTCACACAAAAAATTCCAAAAACAAAACCTCAAAAAATTATTTTTTCTCCATTTTCACTGTCACCAGCTCTAATCTCACGCGCTAATGGCGGTGCGTGCAACAGTTACTCGGTTTCCGATTGACGTAGAGTCACTAGAAGAGTCAGGGCTACCGTGGGGTGTAACAGTTTCACCGTTTGCTGCAAAGGATGAGAATGGGAATCCACCGGTTTATGGATCGGAAGGTCACTTACTACCGCGATGTGAGAATTGTTGGGCTTACTATAATACATACTGTGAGCAAGAGCAGTGGGCTTGGACTTGTTCCCTTTGTGGTACACTTAATGGACTATCTTCTCAGTCTGTCAGTCGTTATTCTCAACCTGAATCTTGCCCGGAGAATATATCTTCCTTTATTGACCTTGAATTGCCCAGTAAGTGTGTAATTTAGACACCCTTTACTGTAAATCTGACTTTTGGGGACCCCTTTGATGTGAATTTTTGTATTTGATGACACCCTTTTATGTAATTTTGGAAATTCAGATGCACCCTTTTGAATTTTGTTTGTTTTTTGATGGTGGTGCAGTAGAAGAATCTGAGGAAATGCAGGCACGGCCTGTTTATGTAGCAGCTGTTGATCTTGCTTGTAAGTTTCTGGGTTATTATTTTTGCTTTGATTTGATGTAAGGACTATTACATTGTTTCCTTTTGAGAATCGAAGAAATCTTTCTGACTTTGAGTTTTGCTGAATTTTTGTTTATTGATTGATAATTTGCTGAAATGTTTTATTTTAAGTTCAAAATGTGGTTAGTGATACTATTCTATGTAGTTTCCAAGTATAAAACTTTTATTTTGAAAAAGAAGTCAAGGTATTGACTGGCCGAAATCAACCAAAACTCAGTTGGTTTGTTGAGGTTTATGGGAATGGAGGTGCTGTGCCTTGTTCATTTTTTTTAGAGAATTTGAAGTGCTGTGACTTGTTAGGAATTCGTAGAGGATGGATGCCACCCACATCTTAAAATTGAAGAATCCTAGAGACAAGATGCTTGCAAGCATTCCTCCATAGGTTTTATGCTTTAGTGTTATCGATGAAAACATAGATGAAGCTAAAATCTTAACTAAGAGTTCATCGCTTATTTTTATTTGGCAAACTAGTTTGTTCAATCATGGAAGAGAGATTCAATAATTTACATGAAGTATGATGTGAGTTCTCTCTCACACATCTTTATATGTTAGTGTTGGTGCTTCTAAGATACAGTAGTTAACCTTCATTATATTCGGGGAAGAAACCTGTATTGGCTTGTATACTTTTCATGAATAACCTTTACTCCTACCAAGGATGTCTCACTTGTCATATTATTACATCTCAAATTGTTGTTCACTTTCATCATGTGGAGAACTTTCCATTGCTATCAGTTTACCTATTAGATGTTATACATCAAAAGTTTGCAAGACCTCTTTTTTTTTTCTTTTCAAATTCAAACTTACAAAAATAACTAGTTTACTTAGGTTCAGTTAATTTTAGGAATCACCTAGCATAAGAGTATTTGTTTCATAGCTTTATCAAGAATAAGGTATTCATTTGGTAGCTGTTTGGTTATTAGCTTATTTATTGAATACCGGATCCAAGTCATGTGGAAGAATGTCATATCATTATTATGGATAAGACATGTTCAGTTGTGCACATTGTTAAACTCAAAGTCTGGTCCAGCAATTTTAGAAACCACACAATGTAAAGTGCTCATTTCATACCTGTTTGTTATTGGCTTATTTGTTGTCATATTTCTGTCATGTGGACGAATGTAATATCAATCTATTATCATGCATGGATCAAGTGCTTTATTCTCAAAGTTTTGTTATAAAATTATCTCAATACTTGTTTGATTTGCCTTTGGTCTTGACGTGCTCAGTTAATTTCCCAAAAGAACTTAAGAGCTCGGTGATGTTCAATCAGAAATTTTGTTACAGATTCTTGTTTCAGTGTGTAAGTCAAAATAGTTGAAACTCAAGTTAAAAGAAAAAGGTCAAAATAGTTGAAACTGGATTGTAGTCTCAAAGGCTAGATCAGCAGCAACATGTGGCTGGGAAGTTTCAGCTCAGAACATCATGCTATTTCCTTTTATCATGAGCACACTCAGGCACATATAATATTAATGCATATATGTGTATACACCATCATAGTTAAATTTTACCGACATCAATCTTCACTTTGCATACTGTATTTCTGTTGATCATTGAGAGCTATCTTAGGTTTTACAGTAAGAACTGATGTATTTTGTGGTAAGAAGATATGTAGAATGTTGCTATTATGAATTAACTGGTGTTAAGTTCTGATGCAGCATCGGAGGAGTTTTTGGAACTTGTTAAAAGTGCCCTTTTAGCTGCTTTAGAAGGTTGGTTATTGTTGAATCTTTTGAATATAAGTTTATACTCTGTACTGGAGGGAATTTAAAATTTTGTTTTCTTTTGTCTTTTGATCAAGCTCTTGGGCCTGGATCACTATTTGGCTTGGCCACATTCAGCCATAAAATAGGTTTGTATGATGTTCAAGGCCCCATTCCAGTGGTGAAGAATGTTTTCATTCCTTATGATTCTGATGGTACCCTGTCTATGGAACTTCAGGATGTCATGCCCCTATCTTCATTTTTAGCTCCAGTACGTTTGTTTAATTTCTTTGCCAATGCTTTTCTTTTTCTAGTTGAGTGTGAAGGTGTTCCCTTTTTCAATGTCAAAATGGATGAGCATGCACTAGCCCTAAATCAGTGATTTATTGTAGGTGGATACCTGTAAGGACCGCATAGCGTCAGCACTTGAAACATTGAGGCCAACAACTTCATGGGAAAGGACATCAGGTGCAGGTCAAGGGTTAGATGGAGTTTTCCTGGGCGGAAGGGGTTTTGGATCTGCAATGGAAGCCCTTTTCAATTATATTGGCTCAGAATATGGAAATACATTTGCATTAGGTATGACAATTTCACACTTCTGTCTTTGTGTCAGTTACAATGAATGATTCTTTCTTTGTGTCAGCTACAATGAATGATACACCTCTAGTTAGGTTGGTTTCTGTTACCGTTTGGATCAACCTTTTTCCAATGTGGACAGCAATATGAGAATATTTCCCCTAAATTAGTAGTTCCATAGTATCTTGCCCATAGATATAATACTCAGTGTCTTTGTTGTTCTTTCCCCAATTGGATCAAAATGCAGCTAGAGTTTTTGCTTTTCTTTCTGGTGCTCCTGATATTGGAGCCGGCCAACTAGATACAAGACGGTATGGAGAGCAGTACGCTAGTAGACGAGAGGATGCAGATCGAGCTTTACTTCCCGAACAAACTCCGTTCTATAAAGATCTGGTACTAGCATAGTTTGTGAGTTATTTATTTTAGCTAATTTACATTTGAACATCAAGCATTAAAATATATTTCAATAGGCTGCCGTGGCTGTGCAATCAGGTGTTTGTGTAGACATATTTGCTGTGACAAATGAGTATACTGACTTGGCATCACTGAAGTTTCTGAGTATTGAGAGTGGAGGCTCCTTATTTTTGTATACGAGCACTGATGACTCCACACTTCCTCAAGACATGTGAGTATGCTACTTGCTATTGCTATGAATATGTAATGTAGGTGAATTTTGTAATCTAATTCATTCCTTAAGTCTGACTGCTCCCTCCACCACCCAAAAAAAGGGAAAAGGAAACCCACCGCCACAACACATCCCTCAAGTTTGTAGAACTGTAATCAAAACCCCCCTTGATTAACTTTTCTCTCTCTTTTTGATGGACACACTGATTGCTTGTAATGAAAGTGTCCTGCTGGCCATAAAATCTAACCCAAAAAGTAGCGCTTTGGCTTTGCTTCACAGAGACAATATGCAGAATATTCAGTTGGGTCTTTCTTCTTGCCGAACAAGCTTTCTTGGTTTTAACTTTCACCAATATGCACACTTAGATTTCCCCTTGCTAATTTGTGGATGCATCAACTAGGATAGGATAGCACAAATTAGGGCATGAAATCCTAAGATCCTTCTTGATTTTAGCTTTTCCCCGTGATTGCACATTGATTTTACTTCAAAGAGGACTCCTGAATAACGATGTGCTGGTAATTGCTTAAGTTGGATTTGCCTTTCAGCAAGCTGCTGCGATAATCTAGGGATGTGTCATATTCCTAGCTTTTTATTGTGGGGCTCTTTGTTATTTTAGTTTTATTTGATCTTATAAGGATGGTACGCTGTGCTGCTCCTGGAGTTTTTTCGTCTTTTCTGTTTATTGAGTGGCTATATTTTTCTTCTAATAGGTGTTCTTATGGCAAGGAAAACAGGCATCTGGCTTTCGGTTTAACCAACTCAGAGAACTTTTTCACTTTTTAACAGTTTCTTTCTCTTTCTTGTGTTGGGGATTAGTGTATAATTTTTTTATTACATATCTTTTCAATTTTAGCGGGTGCTTAGTGCACCGGGCTGCCCTTTTCTTTTTATCTGACTTCCAGTTTTAGTGTTGTTCTACATGTCCCCACAGGATTTCAGATGATGAATTGGTGTTTTTTATATGTAAATAATAGATGACAGTTTGTTTGGGAAACATAAATCCTCAAATTTAAATCAGATATGTATGTAACAGCTAAAGTAAAGAAAAATAAAATAAAAGAGAAAGCAGGAGAGCAGTTTCTGAGAACTAGGTGTTTTTCCTGTATATTTCCTGTTAAAGTTTTGCGAATCTGAGGGATTTCGTTAATGGGATGTTGATATGAAGGATGTTAGTAAGCCTTAGGTGATGCCTGAAGGATTAATTTGGTCGAAGACTTGTCGTTGACGGGTCATTTATTGAGTAAATAACTGGTTGTTAGCAGTATACAGATTTACACATTAGTAAGAACCATTTTTTTTGTTTTTCCTGAGGTTACATTAATCTGTTTACATAACACTAGAATGATATTCTGACAGGTACCGCATGTTAAGTCGACCATATGCTTTTAATTGTGTCTTAAGGCTGAGGACTTCGTCTGAATTCCAGCAGAGTCATTCTGTAAGATTTCTTCTAGTATTTTTTCCCACTGGTTCTTATTCTACTATTTTGATTGGCTCATAAGACTTGCACTATTTCCCAACAGTATGGGCATTTCTTCCCAGATCCACAATATGAAAATGTCCAACACATAATTTGTTGTGATTCTTTCGCTACATATGCCTATGATTTTGAATTTGCGAATAATGCTGGATTTTCCAGGTAATACATCTTCTACCTCTTGTCTCCTTTTCCAAATTAAGTTTTATGCTCATTGTTTTATTTTACACAAAGATTTCATGGAACTATGTTTGGCTAGAGAATTGATACTTCATCTCTTTGCATTAGAAACCACATTTGATTAAAGTAGTGCTATTGGCCCCTTTAGCGAAGCTGTATGTTGGCCTTACTGATGTTTCTGAAGTATTGTTTTCTCCATTCCAATATCTCTGACACTTCTGATTTTGGTACATTTCGAAACGTTTGACATGGTTCTAAAATAACATTGTGTATATAACTTAAACTAGTTCGACAAATTATATTCACTAACAATTTAAATTCAATATAGGATGTAAGGTTCTCTCAAAAACCAGACTCTGTGTTTTGGAAAAAAGTAATAAATTTTATTAAATATATGGGCACAAAACCACTTGTATCAAGAAGTATACCAAAAGTAGGAAACTTACAAAACGATATGATTTTCTATGTTGACACAATTTTTTATACAAAAGGAATCTCATGGGTGCACCAAAAGAAGATATTCCTTTGTTCCTTTTTATTTTTCATGGTTTCCCTTTTTAGGGTCAAACGATAAGAAGTTAAGAACTTTGACTAACATTTTAAGATGTATTTTTTCCAATCTATAGTATTTCTCGTATAGTTTTTGAATATGTAAATTTTTAGTTTAAAATATCAAATCAAGGTAATTTAATTTAGCATTGAAAATTAGTCAAATTGACTTTCGAAAAGCGCAACATGACAACTAAAAGGGAACAAAGGGAGCACATGATAAGAGGCTATTCCTCAATTGTTCAAAGTCTCTATACTTTCAACAACTCTACTATTCCTTCCCTCCAAAGAATCCACTAAGTGTGGAACAGTGTTCCATGCCTTGTGTCTCCACATCTACCTACCATAATTCCAACTGACCAATATATGCTGTGATATTATACATGTTGAACACTGTTACCTTTGTCAAAAAAAAAAATTATACATGTTGAACATCTGATGCGGTCGCAGACTATCGCAATTTGGAGGATTACCAAGCTGGAAGTGAGTAGGTAAAAGATGTAGAAAACTGTTCCTAAAATATCATTACAAAACATCAAAATCTCTTTCTTTTTTTTTGGTTGTAAAGGAATTATTTGTTGCATAGATTTGGGAAGTCTGAAATATACATGTATTAGCTTTATGTAAAGCAGAACCATCTTCATTGTGTTAATAAAGTTATCTGATTATCAAAAAATAAGTTTGGTAGATACATACTGATAACTATATCATTTTCAAAGTTCATTTATTTTCTTTATTTTCTGCTCTGGACCAATTTCTTTATGTGTTCCCAGTTCCACTGCATCTAGTAAGATTATTTTTGCCGATGTCAGTGAAAATCATTTGTGTGAGCCAGATATTTATGAATAATACAAGAATGGTTTTCTTCTGCAGGCATACTTCAGAATTGCCTATGCTGCAAATTGCTTTTCAGTATACTGTTGTTGTCCCACCAGATGAACTTGCAAATGCAGGATCAAATACTACAACAAGGTAACAGTGTTCTTACTAGAGGCCTTTTTGCTGCTTTACTACCTTTCAGGTAGCAGTGACCATCAACTAACATGTTTCTTATTTATTTATTTATAAATATGAGTATTGATTCACCTAGTAGAACTCAAAAAAACAAGAACCATAAAGTATGTCATTATATTTTGAATTTGGACAAGTGGCTGGGCAGAAGTTTGGTTCTTGTTTACCCTTGGTGGTTGGGTGCTTAAATGTTTTAGCCGTGGATATTTGAAGAGCCACCTATTATATATGGTGTTTGGTACCTCTTAGTTTCCCAATGTAAAAGTTGATTCAATTTAAAATTATGCAAGTGAAATTACTTATGACAGCAAATGGATGGTGGCTCTAGAAGTAGAGAATTCTGGAATTAATGTTTGTCGGAATTGCAGTTGGATCTGGCCATTTCTTAGTTATGTTGCATTACTCTGGTTTCTCTTTACTTTCTTTTTCTTCTTTAATTCTAAAACATTTTCTATAATTTATAGTTCTCTAGCTTTGAGCCAGGAAAAACTCCTTTTGCTGTTCTTTTTCTGATGGATACCCTTTGAATCATCTTCTATTAGATATGCTCTAAGCAGTGGATGTGTTGTGCAGAGCAAAGCATTCTCTCAAAAAGAGATTAAGGATTCGAACTCTTCAGTTTGGAGTAGGTCATAGCATAAATGAGATTTATGACTGTGTTGATTCTGAAGTGGTGCTTTCATTACTTGTCCACAAGGTATGTCTTACTTGGCTTCATGTTTCACTTTAACGCAAATTCATCAGGGCTATTAACTGGACTAACTGATCTGTAGAAGTGAAGATACAGCAACTTATGATGAACTTGCTGCACTTTTGGTAGTTTACCTATATGCATTATTTGAAAATCTCACGAACTGTTTGATCAGTTGGAAACTAGACTTCAAGAGTTCAATTTTTATTCCAATATTACAACAAAATTCGTTCTAGATTATACCTATTAATGCATTGATATCACAATCTGGCAGATTGATTACAAACTTCACAAAAAAAATTCTCTCTGTCATAGGCAAAAATATGATAAAATGAGTGTTACTCTTTTAAAATGAGAGGAACTCTTGAAATGCCTCAAATCAAGTTGTAAGCTAAAAGTATTTGGTAGAGTATACTATAGTTGCCCCATTTTAATTAATATACCAAATCATGCTTTCTGAATTGCAGGATAAGTTAACTCTTTACTTGTGCTGAATAATTCTCCTTGTTCTCAGGTTATTCTAGCCTCGTTGGAGCAAGGCGTTCGAGAGGGCAGAATGTTACTTCATGATTGGCTTGTTATTCTTATGGCTCAGTATAATGATGCTTGCAAACTTATTCAGTCTGGGCATGGAGGTTCAAGTGGCGTTCACATTGATGTTGCATTTTCCCAATGTCCTCAACTGCAGCCTTTACCCCGCTTGGTTTTTGCTCTATTACGAAATCCTCTTCTCCGTTTACACGAAGAAGGCGTGCATCCTGACTACCGAATATATCTTCAGTGTCTTTTTAGGTATTGATATATTCCAAGTGGGTTATTTTCTTAATTAGCTCATAAGATTAGAGTTTCAGCTCTTTAATTCCTCGTTTTTTTGGGGGGAGGGGTAGTGGGGGTTATATTGGATATGGGGAAGAGATTATGACATTGGAATAAACTAGTTTAGCTACTGAATACTTGTTTTTAAGTTTCAACTGGAAATAAGATATGCAGAATGCATTCTTAGGTAACTGTTTGTTTGGAAACTAAGGGAAGGAAAAGAAAAGGAAAGTAGAAAGAAGGAAAAGAGGAGCAAGGAACTGATTTATGACCTGAAAGGCTGCTAGCAGAAGCAATGTGAGAAGGGAGCGTTTAGACAACAAATTTTGAAAAAAAGGGAGGAGCTTTTAGACAAATCTGATCTATGACAATGGGATAAGATGGCAGTATGCTTTTGAAATTGGAGTTCAGTGTTTTATGAAGGAACTATATCAGAGAGTTTTAAGACCTCTGAGGAAAGAGCAAGAGAGTGAGGAACAACCTTAGTCTAAGGAAAAGGCCAAAGGTGCTAGAAAGCGAAATTATCTCTCCACTTCTTTGCTTTAAGCCAAACATGAGAAGGGAAAGTCTTGTAGTTCTCTCTTCCCTTCTCCAGTTTACAAAAGCATGGTTATGAAAATATTATGCATGAGTGGACTTGTCATATAATTCGTTGGGTAAGTTTTCATATACATATAAGGATATCTTTCTATGTAACTTTTGGGATTTGAACATGTAAGTCTCTTCAAGTATTCTACTGAAAGAGGTAGCTGGCAATACTTCAAAAGTCTGGATTAAAGGGATCAAGGTTCTTTCAAGTATAGTTTTTTTTAGCACTACACCTAATTTAGTATGGTCATGGACATAGACACATAGTGATACCCAAACTTTTTTTTCCGTTCACAAGGACACAAAGTTCTGCATTATCTTGTGATCTAGTAAAAGATGAACTATCATCTCTGGAGTGACACGTGTAGTATTTACATCTTACTCCAAAAGATTTGGTCAAATAGAGATGGCACCTTATTTCGGTGTTCTACTTAAAACATCTCTTCAACAGTTCATTGGGTCTTTTTATAATGGTGGTATACATACATAAGAGAACTTTATATGTTGTCTCTGGAGTGCACACAATCACAGTATCTGTCGCTACATAAAAAGATAATAGAAGAGAAAGAGGAAATATGGCCTTTCAACTTATGTTTAAATGCTGACTGTGACTCCTTATATGGTGATATTTTGTTTTGCTGTCAATTTTTTGGGGGGTGATAGGTGGTAAATCTTATTGTTAACGACTTTGGACTTTTGATGCAGTGCACTAGAACCTTCTTCTCTTAGTCGTGCTGTATATCCATTGTTAACCTCATATGCCTCACCGGATAAGCAAGCATATCCTCGACATTCCCTGAGCCGAGCTGCGCTGATTACAAGTGGCAGTCCAATATTTTTCCTTGATGCATTCACAAATCTCATTGTGTTCTATTCCTCGACAGCAGACCCTTCACTTCCGTTTCCGCCACCTCAGGACTGTAAGTAACAAATATCTTCTTACTGTTTCATTAGGTATCACTGGAACCTTATTGTGGGTGCATTTTTGAGATGTGAAACTTTGATGTTGATAACCAGGTTTACTGAGAACAACAATAAACAAGCTGAAGCAAGAGAGGTGTATCACACCGAAACTTTCATTTATCAAGGGAGGGCAGGATGATGCAACGGCGTTTGAGAATTATCTGATAGAGGAACAAGATGTTGAAGGAAGCGGCTTTACTAGTGTCATGGGTTTCGTTTCATTCCTCGAGGAGATTAACCAAAGCACATTGGAGTACTTGAAATAAGTTGTGCATCCATCTTTCAACACCACAGGTTATGACAGGAAGCAGGTACCTCCAAACTCACTGTACAATTCGACCAGAAACAGTTGTATCATCGACAACCAATGAACAAGTGCAAACTTTTGCAACAAAGGGTTACATGTAGCATCACAGCAAGCATTTCTGACTTACTCAGAGCAGTTGTACCGATGTCACCTCCCAAGACCGTATCGTTATATGTTTCCCAGTTCAGCTTTAGACAGTAGATTTGCTCATTCAAAATTTGTACCAGAAGCTGGCTCAAACTTTTATCTTTTTCTTGGGTTGGTACCTTAAATATAGAATAAATAGCTGTGTTTTGAACCAGAATTTTGTTGTTTGTCAGGTTTTCTGTTGTTTTCTCAATTCACACATTTTGTTCTGTTGGTGCATTGGCATACGCAAATTGAATGTAATTCTTTTCTCCTTCTGTTGACCTATGTTTTTGTTCTTGTGAAGTACAAAGTTCAGTGTTCAAACTATCTAGTTTGAATTAGCAATGAATTCGTGTCGGCAAGTCTCACTTTTGGTGGGTAAAATGCTTTCTATCAAAGGCGATTATTTCATTTTCCGGACTCAAACTCGAAGGCTTCAATTGTACTTACCACCATCTTTATAATCAATCTGAAGTGACAAGTTCAGTGTTGTGGAAAAACCAAGTTTTCTAAACCGGATGATTTTTACAATAATGGTTTTGTAGATGAGGTCGTTTTCAAGTAGTGTCCGATCAGTTATGTGTTGATCAATATTCAATTGATTGGTCTAAGGTTATTGACAAAAGAGATTTGTCTATGCCACTTGTTTCTTTTTGTCCAAATTGCTTTTAATTTGTGTAATCCACTTTTTTTTTTCTACGTGAGCTTCAAAAATATCGTTTGGGCTGAGCTTACTACTTAGATGCTTTCCGTAATTATCCGCTACGTATGGCTATTCAGTGTTTACCGTGGACACAATAACTGATACATCAGAGGTGCATCCTTCCTAGTTCTCTCGTTTTAGGTAAAGTTCCTATCAATGCACTAATGCCCACACTAGATATGAACCGAACTGTTTTAGGTTCGAGATCGGTAACTGATACACCAAAGGTGCATCCTTCCCAGTTCTCTCGTTTTAGGGAAAGTACCTATCAATGCTCTAATGCCGACACTAGATATGAACCGAACTGTCTCAGGTCCAAGATCGGTCCGATGATCAAGATACACTAGATGTGAATCCTTCCCGATCCTCTCAATGTTCTAGTGCCCACACCAGATTTATGAACTGAATTGTCTCAGGCCCGAGATTGGTCCAAGGATTTACTATCTTGAATTTTTGACTTCGCTTATCTAATGAGTAAATATTCGATTTTAATAATTTTGACTTTTGACCTTGAACGTTTTTCTTATTTTGTTTTTGTTGGGCTTTGCTCACACAATGGATGATTGGACTTATGTCAAACTTACACAAAGCCCACAAAATTCTCTTTCAATAAATTCGAACCCCAAACTATACTGCTTCTTCTTCTTCAGCAAACTTGCAAATTCTCCGGTCAATTTTCCGGCGATCTAGTTGTAAGTTCACTTCTCTTCCGATTACCATGATAAACCCTAATCCCTAAAACATTTTTGTTATGATTATGCATGTGCTTTCAGTATTCTTGTGTCTCCACTCTCCATCGAACTTTTTTTTTTCTCACATTTGTTGAGTTAAAATTTGTTATTTTTGTGGACGATTCTACATTGCATCCATGATAGACAGTTGATTAAAGCTGTGTTTGTATTTAGAAAAAGTGAGTTGTGAAATGCCTAATACCTGTTTGGTAAAATGCCTCAATAATCTGTTTGATTTTGGTTTGAAATGCCTACTCCTCATTTGCTTTCATTGTGATTTTGTTGTCTCGGAAATGCATGACCGAGTATGAAAATGTGATGAATTGAACTTTATACAGTGATGAAATGTGGAATTTTAACTGAAGTATTATGAATTTGGTTTAATACTTTGATAATTTGGTCCTCATTTGCACCGAATTAGTTTGGTTGGGTGTTCGGTGCACACTTTTTCTAATCCGAAGAACCGAACGCCCACCCCTTCGTGAGCATTTTCTATATAATCTAATAAAACACTATTGGGTGGGATAGGGTGGGGAGTGGGGTTCGGGGGTGGTGTGGGGTGGGATGGTCAAGAGGTGGAAGGTTGGGTGGGTGGGGAGTAGACTATAATGAACTTGGAATGTTATATTGAACATGTTTTCCCTAGTTTAATTGGGGAAGTTAGTTTCCTCGTATTTAAGGAACTTGTTTTCCTAGAGAAAATGTTCTCTAATACATTTTGATCAATCAAACACCCCCTAAGTTGTGATAGTTTTTCTAATTTGGCTTTAAGATTGATAATAAAGGATAATCAAATTCTAATCGGATAAAAATCAATATGTTTGTGTATAATAGTAGAGTTTTCATATCAGTGATAATGGTTCCATGTTTATTTTCATTATTGAACATCTTTTGTTTTTTATACTTTTTCCTTTCTTACAAGGAATAAGCTATTCTTTATGGGGGGAAAGGTTTAGAGAAAAAAAAGAGAATATATTATATGAAGAAATGAGGTGCAAGAATGAAAAATGCTCTAGTTGTGCTCTCCTGCTATTGTTGTTTCATTAGACCCTTTTCAGTGAAACTTTGGTGTTTGCTTTTACCTCTGGCTTTGTCCTCCGATGTTACTGACTTAAGGCTCTATTTCTGGATTTAGAGGGAGGGAGAAACTGAAAGTGGTATTGGAAGGGAAATATTCTTAGCTTTGCAAAATTTAGTCTTGGTAGTTTTTATGTTTCAGTCCAAATTAGGGATTTTATCCATTCACCCTTTAGTGTCTTTTTTGCTAGAGTTAAGAATAACTCTTTTAGAGCTACAATGTTGCTTATTTGAGGCTCCCGGGGAAGTATCTAATTTGTAAGGAAGACTATGTTGCTACTGAATTGTAGGTTCATTTTCAGGAAAAAAAAAATGAAGAAAGGAATTCACCCTCAAATGCAATGGATATCCTACGTGACTCAAAGTGGACGGTTGATGCATGTTATGATGACCAAAATACACCAAACAGGCAAGGTTTATCACATAAGAGCAAGGCGTCAGATGGCTCAAAGTCTTGGTCAGATTGCAAAGTTTAAGCGCCGATATGGTGAGAAGGAGGAAGAAGTGGAGAAAACAGATAAATGAATGCATAAGTTGGAAAAATAGTGAATCTCTGATGATTTTGTGGATGGATTCATCCTCGCCTTTTCCTTTCCGTCTCATCTTAACTGGTCTTCTTGTATGCTGTCACCCCTTTGAATGTCTGTTAAACATTAGCAAACAACCATTCTTCCTACTGTGTACACCAATTCAGTGATGTTTTTGCTGCAATTATTATGGCTCGTCCTCCTGTCAGCGTTTAATAAGAAACTTTAGCGTCTCTTATTTCTTATGTGGAACTGTAGATATCTACTCTGCACCCTTGTTAAACGGCCACGATTCTGCTTTGGTACAGGTTTTTCCCTTGCATATTTCCTGTTGTTGCCTGATCTTCAGTAAGCTGTTATAGTGTTGCAGTTACATGCTTTCTAGTTCCAAAGGTACGTACATTCATATGATTGTTGCTCAAAATTGAACACTACTGTCATTGACCGGTTGTGAGCAGTTTAATGAAACATGATCAGTGAGAATTCATATAGCCCTCTCGATTTGTTTGGGACCAAGACGTATTTATTGAAGAGCAATATTTGTATTTGTGTTGTTCAATGTAGATTATATTTGGATCGGTTTCTCATGTGAAACCATATAAGGAATTCAATTACTAACAAAGTCGATCACACATTTTCCGAAAAAACTAAGAGAATTCTAAATTTCTATTTTGTGACACAAACTTCAAAAAAGTTATGTCCACCTTTTGAAAATCAAGGGTATTATTATTTAGTAGGTCGTCACCATTGGACTCACAAAATTTTAGCTTAAACAGAGTTGTGATCACAAAATTTTAGCTCAAACAGAGTTGATCACACATGTTCTAAAAAAATCATAGACTATAATATACTCGAAATATTGAGATAATTTTGAATTCTTGTTTCGTGACACGAACTCCAAAAATATGCAATGTCCGCCTCTCGTATATCATGTAATAAGTACCAATGGATGATGGATCCACAAAATTTGAGCTCAAACAAAGTCAGTGACACATGTTCCAAAAAATTCATTAACTAATACATGAAAAATTGAGATAATTCTTAATTCTTATTTCGTGACACATAAACTCCGAAAAAGTGATGTCAAGCCTTTCAAACAATGAGTATCATTCAATAAGTTGTCACCGATTGATCCACAAAATTTGAACTCAAATAGAGTCGATCACTCATATTTCATAAATTCACAAACTAACACAAACAGAAAATCGAGATGATCTCAAATTCATTTTTCGTCAGCAACTATGATATGCTTTAGAACTCATGAGAACTCTCCTCAACCCGATGATAATATCTCAGATAAAATTTCAAAATGTACTCAAAAGTTTATAATTATATGACATAAATAAACACATCGAACAGGAGGATGGACAAAAAGGACAACAAATTCCCAAAGAACTTCATTTTACTCCAGAATAAAACTCTACAAACTGTTTGTTAACTTTGCATCCAAGATAAGATTACATTTTTCTGAGGGGTTAATAACAAAGGCATGAGTAAAATGTCTAACGACGAAGGCAAGCGCAAACAATAATCTTGTTAATCATCAACACTATCCTCAACTTCATTGACTTCCTCTCCAGCTTGTGCATCTTCATTTTCGTTATCCGAGGGTTGTTCTTTCATCTTACCCTTCCCATTTTCCACAGGTTCTTTCAGCTTAGCCTTTTTGTTAGATTCTGGGGACTTTGATGACGCTGACTTCCTTTTAGAGTTCTTCTCTCTGAATCCTGTAAAAAGAGGGAAGAATATGTAAAGCAAAGATAGGTGTAAGTCCATTTCATCACCACAGTAAATTTTGCCTCATTTTGAATCAGACCACGAAAGGCAGTTAAAGCAATAATCTATCAGTTATCATACATGTATCCATCTGATATTGCACAGAGTTCTCTGAATTTAACAATTCGAGGATGTAAAACACATGACAAACAAATGATATATGTTTAACCAGTCTGAAACTTGCCACAACAGGAAAATCGAATTAAGAGATCAATTAGAATCAACAATGATCGATCCCAGACAAGTTGGGATTACAAATATCAATGATCCAGTTTAGTTTTAAGTAGAGATTTAATTGAGGTGGTTATTGCATATTACATAAATAAGGGGTAAAAGAACTTCTTTTTCTATGACGGATGGGAAGAAATTATGTGAAATAACGGATAAATTCAAAATTCATGAGAAGACTAACTATAGGCATGTACTTGGTAGTTGAACAAGAAAATGAGAATAGTTTTTTCTTCTAATTCATATGAAGAGAATGATTAATAAGCCCAAATGTTAAAAACTTAATCTGTCCCAAATAATTACCCCCTCTCCCTCCAACTCAAAGTCAGGACCTTGTTTTTTAAGACTCTCTACATGTCCTAGACAAGTGAGATAATGATACATTACTAAAGTTGTAAATTGCTAGACTTGGTGTTTAACACCGATAAAGAGATCAGTGATTCAGAGTGCTCAATAAGCAATAATATGCTCAACTTGTCTGGTGTAAAGAGAGCTAGTGTGCCAGACAACTCTCAAATATTCAGTCTTCAAATGTGAGCATTTGTTTTCTAATTTCAGCTCTTTTTTGTTGTTTTGACCTAATAAAAATATGTAACGCAGGAGTCAAATCTGTTCGACGATAATAGCCAGGAGACAAAGGCAATCATCAACAACCTTTCTGGTGTAAAAGAAATAGTGCTTGTTGTTTTGAGAATAAAAAGAATCATATTTGTAGAGTCAAGAACCTGCCCCTGCATAGTCTGTTTTTTGGGTGTGCAGAGGCGAACATGGAGCAGTATATGGATTGGATTACTTGGATTCACTTGGAAATTATGTAGCTAGAATCTATTGTAGAATGTAGGGGCCTAGGTTGTTGTCGTATTTTTGTGTACCTTCTGGGTACCTTAGTACCTTACCAATAGAACTTTTACCATATAAAAAAACAACAACATTGGCTATAGACCTGGTGGATTGACGCACATATGCTACTAAGATACAGCTCGAAAGATCTCTGACCATAATCCTCACTAACCATTCAATTCTCTGAAGCTCTATGCCCTAACACAACACAATGGGCATATTTGGCTTATTACCGACTTTTATTTCTCCTTTTGATCAACATATGTACAAAGTAAATGTTAGTGTTAGCAGCAAGAAGAAGCAAATAGATCTTAACATTCTAGACTTTCTTTCACCCTTTAGTGGGAGTGAGGTTTTTAGAGTAAGTTAGAAGACACCTCAGCTTTCTATAGTAATGCAAGGTGATTTAATCAATTTGAACTAACGTATGTGGTACTCTAGCTCCATCGTGTTACTAAGATAACATTGAAGTTTCAACAACACAATCTATTCTTATTCAGAGAGACCTCAACAAGTGTCATCCTCCAACTTAATGAGGCCATAACACTCCTTTGGTTTTAGCAGAACAAAGAAAAATGACAAACTTTCTTCATCCCAGTATGAATATGTTTAACTGTAGACCTAAACAAGAGATCAAGCATCATACACCGGATCACACTATGTAACCTGCCAATGATAGTATTTAACTCGATGGATATATTATGTGGCAAAGGGAAGTAAACAATCATCTTTTGTGAGCCCACCTCTCACAGATATAGTTCAGTAATAATATACTTTAGTAGAAGAAAATTGTTGATGATTTCAAGTTATAAGAAGAGAATAAGAGCAATCAGATAAAAGAATAACTATTCATTGAAATTCAAAACTTGGTTTTGCCAATTAAGATACTATTCATTACTGTAGCACATTGCTCTCATAAATTTGGAAGTAATATAGAAGAACTAAATAGACAACAATCTAGATATCTGATCCCAATGTTGACCTGTGATTGTATGCAACAATTGGTGAATGAAAGGAGCATGTAGTCTACGATGGAAAGCATTCAACCTCATGAAAAAAAATACTGACTTGTCGAAAAATTTAGAACAATGAAAAGAAACTGACCCTCGAGAGAAGCTTTGAGAGGCTCAATGAGCTCTGGAAACTCAATCTCTTCAAGGGCCTTGAACACATCTTCTGCATTTATCGTTTGCCTCTTAGACTCCTTGCATATGTCATTAGCACTGCAATTGCACATTGCAAATGAGATCACTCATTGAAGCGAAATATCACAAAAGAGAAAAGAGAAAACATAATCTCATGTTTCCATCTTTCTGCATCATCACTGATTTATAATCCAACTTGTTCTTCATTTCCTCAACTGTCAACACAAAGCATGCCTTATTATGTTTTACATCAACCAATAAATAACCTTATTCACACTTCAGCACTAGCTTAGAATCGCAATATATCACTTTTTTTCACAAATTTCCACCTTTTAGTGTTCATCCTACTAATCAACCAAAACTTAGATATCAATCAGTAAAAGAATTAGCTAATACACAGAACCCTTTAAATCCTAGATTACACAGTTTCAGAGAATTCCCAATTTTCTTTTAGCAACAAGCCAGTTTCACAATCAACACAGTCCTATTTTTCAGCTTCAGATCAGTTCCTATAAACACTCAAAAACTTCACCATAGATCAGGATGATTTTTTAAACAAAATTCTTCTAACTCCAGAATTACAAGAATTCAAAAAGCACCAAATTTTCTTTTAAGCAACAAGACAATTCTACCTCTTGGTTCATCCGACCTAATCGCTCAAAAATTGATGTATGTGAGCTGATTAACTAAAAAAGAATACACAATACAAGGGTTGGACTTCTGATTCAAGCACATCACACAGGACTTGCCTAGTGCAATTTACCTCTCACGTGTGATTAGCGAGCTATTGCACAGGATCGAGGTTTACCCTGTGCTGCAGGTTTACTCGTCATCAAAAATAGAATACCCAGTACACATCCAAGATCACAAAATTTCATAAATTTCCTAACTTCCTTTTAGCAACAAAACAAACAATCCTAAATTTCAATTTTTTAAGGCTGAATCCATAAATAATCAGTAAAAGAACAAAAATTTAACAAAACCCATTTGAATTCTGGATCACAAAATTCAAAACAACACCCATAATCTCCAACCCTTCTCATCATTTTCCAGGAATTAATTGAAATTTATCAAAAAAAAGAAAGAATTGAAACTAATCTGCAAAACCCATTAAACCTTACGTTGCGGAGAGGTAATGGATGAAAAGTCGAGCACTTTCAGAGAAAGCATGGAGCGAGTCACGAAGAAGTGAGATATCAGTATCGGTAGATAGCTGAGAAAGCTTTTCCTTCACAAGCCTGCGTACAATAGTTTTGGGAAGACCCTCTTGATCGATTTGCACTGTTGCTTCTGCTACTACTTTCTCCTTCTGCTTCTCTATCTCTGCCATTTTTCTCTCTCTGTGTGTTTGGCTGAATACTGAAAGATGATTTTTGGGGTTTTAGGTTTCTTTTCCCGCCATGAAATTGTTACATGGAAGAGGATTTTATTCAATACTTATAATATATAAACGTGTTTTTTATTCTACTTTGGACTGAACCTCAATTTTTAGGGTGTGCATAAATAAATATTTAAATTTGTATAAAATTGAATAAGTAGACAAACATATTGTATCTGCCATAATACACGTAGTATGTGAACAGGGGCGGCTCAAACCTGATGGTGGCCTAAGGCAAAACTCAAACTAGAGGCCTTAAAAAAAATTATAAATATTTTTATTTTAAATCTATTTTTCTATATTTTTTAGATGCAAAGTTGTTAATAATTTTTGTGTAGTCAATCTTTTCTAATAATTCTTTTTCAATCGATAATATAGTCAAACCACTTAATCTTTCTTGAGACATTGTCGATCTTAAATAAGATTTTATTATTTTTAATTTTTTAAAACTTCTTTCAGTTGAGGCGACTGTTACGGGAATTGTTAACATTATTCGATAACCAAGGTAAGCATTTGGAAAAGAATCAAGTCTTTTTATTTGATTGAATATCTCAATTAGAGTATTGTCTTCTACTTTTATGATTTCCCTTAATACTTTTAATTCAGAAAATAAGTTTAAACCGTCAATATCGGAATGAGTATTATGTTTTAAGGAACATTCAAGATTAAGACAATATTTTTTTTAAATTCTCTCATCAAATGATCTCAATTTCTTCCCACTACATAGAAAACCAAAATATTTTCATATACTTCAAATTGTTCAAATCTATTTTGAAGTGAAAAGATGGCTTGGTCTACTATGTATAAGAAGTAATCAACTCTAAATGATTCGGGCTGCTGCAATATATTTTTCTCCAAATTTAAAATATAAATTATCAATAGAACAAGTAAATTCTTAAGCTTTGAATAAGAGAGATGTAAGATTAGAATTTAGAGAAGAGAAGTGGGAATAAATAGAAGAGAGGAAGGGAGGAGGATAGAATATATAAAAATAAAATTAGAAAAAAAAAAAACTCATACATTAAGAAAAAAGTACACAACTTTTTATTGGAAAGTTAAAAAGTCAGAGTCATAACTCATATATATCACTTCAGCCGTTTGCATTTTTTTCCCAACCGTTTACATTTTTTTTCCAGCCGTTTGCATTTATTATTGTCTTCATTCTATTTTTTTTAAAAATTTAATCTTACCTAATTAACTAAAAAATGGGGGGTCCTAAAATTGGAGGCCTAAGGCCAGGGACTTTTCTTTAAGCCTAACCAGCCGCCCCTGTATGTGAATTAAAACATAAAACATCACGTAGGACATGAATTGCAAAGTAGGGCTACGTATCGGTCGGTTTTGTTTGATGTTGAAACTTATTAGTTCAACTGATCGGTTTGTAGACATGCTAAACCATTAAGAACCATTAAGACATTGACTTATCGGTTATTGATTTATCAGTTATTGGTCGTTATCGGTTCAGTTATTAGTTTAACCGTCAAGATTTGACACAAAAAAATGATTGAAAATCACTTAGAAACATGAACACAAACCAAATAAACCATGCACATGCTAAAAAATAACACTAACATATTGTAGAATAACCAGAAGTTTGAGACTACCAGAAATAAAAATATAAAACTAAATCCTAAGTCAAAGACTTTATTTATCAAAATGGTATAAATTTAATTTATTAATTTACTATCGGATTACCAGTTAACCCATTAGGAAAAACTTCAAATCGTTAAAAACCAATAACCTGATGATAAAAAAAATCAAAACCGTTAAACAAAGTAACTCATTAACAATGAATCAATAACTTTTTGTCATTCGGGTCATCGGTTTCGGTTTGATTTTGAAAAGCACTAAAGTTTAACAAATAAGCATAGGTATCTTGCCTAGCTTACTAATATTCCTGCTTGGCCCTCAGGTTCTACTCTTTGGCTTCTGCAAGCAAACTTGTTGGAGTCTTCTCTCTATCTGCAACAACTAACAATCATCAATTTTGTAAGAAATACTTTTTCACTTCTCCTTCTTAGTGTAAGCATTTAGCTTAAAGATGTGTATGCAGACTTAGGCAGAGAATGAACAAAGAAGCCCAATTGGTTTAAAAGTTTTAATCTTTGATGAAAATGGATTTGGTTCTTTATTTACATGTGTTAGACAAAATGTTTACTTCAGAGTTATGGGAGGTTTAGGCTAAAAAAGATGCCCAACTAGTCTAAAGTTTTAATCTTTGATGAAAGGCTGATTTGGGTCTAATTGAAGCATGCATGTTAGGTGTTTGACAAAATGTTTACTTCAGAGTTCACACAGGGTTAGGCAAAAAAGATGACCAATTGGTCTCAAGTTTTAATCTTTGGATGAAAGGTGGATTTGGTTCTTTATTATTTATTGTTTGTTCAGGCGAACTATGAAATACATGTTACCTTCCACTAGCAACAGGTACCAAGTAACTTTGTCCACCAAGATTAGGAGAAGTCATCTAGTGCCTTTTGTCTCTGAGGGGATTTGATATTGAGACGTCATGGTTCTCAACTCATTTTACCGACCACTAGACTACACCCTTGGGTGTTGGTTCTTTGTTAATACATTCATGTTTAGGTGTTAGTCAAAATGTTTACTTCAGAGTTCAGACAGGCTTAGGCAGAGAGTGAATAAAGATGCCTCAATTGGTCTAAAATTTTAATCTTTGATGAAAATGGATTTGGTTCTTTATATTAATACATTCACATTAGGTGTTAGACAAAATGTTTACTTCAGAGTTCAGGCTTAGGCAATAAAGATGACCAATTGTTCTTAAAGTTTTAATCTTTGATGAAAGGTGGATTTGGGTCTAATTTTTTTTTACCCACCTTTTGTCTTTTGACTCACTTATTAACTTGAACCCACAATCTGTAGGTTGCTTAAGGTTGGACGTGGAGAGCACTTACCACCCGAGCAACCCCTTTTGTCAATTTGGGTCTAATTAAAACATGCATGTTTGATAAAATGTTTACTTCAGAGTACAGACATGCCTAGGCAGAGAGTGATCAAAGATTCCCAATTGGTCTAAAGTTTTAATCTTTGATGAAAGGTGGATTTGTTTATGAAAAACCCTTGGCAAAACAAATAACAAGTGGAAGAGTAAATAGCTTTCATGTATTCCCTTTTTTCTTCTATATTTGAAGTTTCTCTGGTATAGATCCCTAGCAATTAGTTTAGGATTGAGGCGTAGAAGTTGTAGTTGTTGTTGAAAGTCGCTCTTGTATCAGTTTATCACCTTCTGAAGATTGATTGAAAGAGAATGCTCCTAACTCTCTGTGTATCAATGTCTTTGCCACCCTCTTTTTATAATGTAGCCTCCTAACTTTTTTTGCATCGATATCCTTACCACCCTCTTTCTGAAAGGTAATTAAATTTGAGGGCTTGATTTACAAGCTCAACTGATTCTACTAGTTAGAAAGAAAAACAATTAGTAGGGGGTAACCACAACTTTTGAATTAAGGAACAATCGGACTAAAAATTGGAGGAAGCAATAAATATAATTAGATCTTGTTTTTCCTTTCCCTTGTAGGCATCCGTTTCTTCTGGTTTTCTAATTTTGCACCGGGCCACCTTGAGTCTTCCTCTTTAAAATTCCATAGGAATTATATTATTGTTACTCCATCTTTGCATGAACTCTTTCATGGTATGGGTATCATATGTGAAAGTAAAAACCTGTGCAAATGTAAACATGAATGGTGTTTAAAAAGAGAATTTTTCATCTGTGAATTCAGGACAGTCATCTCGAAAAGTTTGGCTTTGATTAGTCTGCAGAACAGAAGTCAGATTTCCCATATGTGCATGTTGTTATGTTCGAAAAAATGTTTCAGAGAGGAAGATTGTGCTCTTCATCTGTAGGAAGGTTTACCTAGCATTAGTATGACTATCTCCGTAACGATACTTTTAGTCTCGAGCTCGTTTGAGCAAATCCCTCTCCTATTGGAGCTAAAATAGTAAGCCAATGATAAAAAAAAATTCTAGGTTATTGAGTTTCTTGATACTTCTTAATGTTTTAGGTTACTCAAGCATGGTTCATCGAGCTTAGTCTAGTTGTTTTCTGTTTTATATGAGCTTTTGAGTTTAGTAAACAGTTTTACTGATTATTGTTGTTACTATTATTCGCCTATGTTTTTTATCATTGCTGCACCCGTGTGTAACTTTTTGTTGTCTCCAGTTCAGTAGGCGGTCTTGTTTGAATATAATGAAAGTACAAAAATAATGAAGTGGCTATCAAGGCTATTAGCAAGTAAAGAAGTAAGAGCCTGATGATCGAAAAAAATGAGAATGCTTTCACATCACTTCAGCTCCAAGGACTTCTTGGCTCTGGTAATGTGTTCTTCCACTTGGCTATCAAAGGTCGAGCCACTTTCTGCCTGGTACAAGTTTAAATCCCATTATCACACACAACAGCCAGAGCAAGATAGAAAAAGAAGACAAGAAGATGAAGAACATAAACAAAACATGAACCAGGGACCATCTATTGGCTCTCCAGCTCGAGTCCAGAAGCTTATTGCTTCCCAATCAGATCCACTCCTTGCTAAAGAAATTTTTGATTTAGCCTCACGAGAACCCGATTTTCAGCATTCCTATGCCACTTTCCACACTCTCATCCTCAAGCTTGGCCGTTCCCGGCAGTTCTCCCTCATGCAGTCCGTCCTCTCTTCTCTAAAGTCACAGCATTATTCCATCTCCCCATCCCTTTTTTCGCACATCATCCAAATCTATGGTGATGCTGGCCTACCTGACAAAGCCCTTAAAACTTTCTATACTATCCTGGAATTCAATATGAAGCCCCTTCCGAAGCATCTCAACCTCATTCTTGAAATCCTCGTAACTCATCGGAACTTTCTTCGCCCTGCTTTTGATCTCTTCAGATCTGCACATACATACGGAGTTTTGGCCAATACCGAGTCCTACAACATTCTAATGCGGGCATTCTGTTTGAATGATGATTTAAGTATTGCCTACTCGCTGTTTAATCAAATGTTTAAGAGAGAGATCAGTCCTAATGTAGAGTCATATAGGATTCTGATGCAGGGTTTGTGTCGAAAAAGTCAAGTGAATACAGCTGTTGACTTGCTGGAGGATATGCTGAATAAAGGTTTTGTTCCCGATGCTTTAAGTTATAGCACTCTGTTGAATAGCTTGTGTCGGAAAAAGAAATTTAAGGAGGCTTACAAGCTTCTTTGCAGAATGAAAGTAAAGGGTTGCAATCCTGACATTGTCCATTACAATACAGTAATTCTGGGGTTCTGTCGAGAAGGTCGTGCTTCTGATGCCTGTAAAATCCTCGAGGACATGCCATCAAACGGGTGTCTTCCCAATTTGGTGTCTTATAGGACATTAGTTAGGGGTCTAAGTGATCAGGGAATGTACGATGAGGCTAAGAATTACATGGTGGTAATGATGTCAAAAGGCTTCTCTCCACATTTTTCTGTGGTTCACGCGGTTGTGAAAGGTTTCTGTAACCTAGGTAAAATTGAGGAAGCTTGTGGGGTAGCGGGGAGTATTTTGAGTCACGGTGAACCCCTACATGCAGATACATGGGAAGAAATTGTATCCAGGATCTTGGAATGGGATGCTGCTGAAAAAATAGGGAATACCTTGGTGGAACTTACTCAAGCTGAGATAAAACCTGAAACGAGAATAGTTGAGGCTGGTGCTAGGTTGGGTGAATATTTGATGAACAGCATAAAAAGTAAATCAAGGAAGGGTTGATCATTTCATAGGACAAGAATAGGTACTGCTAAGCTGCACGAAAAGGATGTTTACCTTGGAAACTAGCAAATACACATGAAACCTGATACTGGTTAATACAACCCCGAAAAGGACTCTATTTTCAGAAGGTAAATTTGAGTTTATCTTGCTAGCTCGTCAGGCCAGTTCATTGACATGGTTGTTTTAGCAAGGTGAGTCTTCCTCTCCCGTGTTTTTCTTGGCTCGCTTTATTTGCATATCAAAACATACTTGTTGAGTTTCCGTTTGTTCTTTTGAGTGTTAATTGGTAAAGTCTAAGAATATCTCCCAATCTTTGGATCTTTTTTCTTGTTTGCCTAGTGCCTTTTTCAGGTTTGCACTAAATTTTTTTGCGGTGTAAGAGTTGTTGGTTCAATAGACTTGACGAATCACGTTGAAGTTCTGAATGTTATGAATAAGAGTGGAGCAACTTTGACAGAAGCAGAAATGCAGAGACATGAGTAATTTACTGAAGCTATCATTTTCAATGTCAAGTTAGGTTGGTTTAGTGTCTATCAGTCTACTGAAGCAGCTTCTATTGGTAGTTTGGTACTATGTTATCAGCAGTCACAGGAAGGATTCATCATCTATTATATATGCATTAAAGAATAATTTTTTTTGTATATACAATGTAATTTTCTTGCGAATAGGGTTCAGATGAACCCTCTTAGCTTTGCCCTTGATTATCAATACCTTATTCATCAACTCTTATTGGCCTACTAGAAGTTCATTGATTGAGGGCAAATTAATTTCACTTTTACTTTGGCGAAGGCACATCAAGTTTATTAGCTTTTCTAACATCCCCCCACCCCCAAAAAAAAAGGTTTTTAGCTTTAACTTCATGATGTGAAATTATACTATAATAATAATATACTCACGATTAGGGATGGGCATAACATATCGAAAACCGAATTACTGAATCAAATTGAAATTTTTGGTTGTTTGGTAATTCTGTATTTGGTATGATATTTGGGAGTAAAATTTTATAATTATGGTATTCAGGTTTGGGTTTGGTATGAGATATTAGTACCATTTGGTATTAAGTATTTCCCGAATACCAAATTATTTAAGGTCATATATCAACATATTCATTACTCATTAGTACAAGTCCAAAGAAAAAGTTAAAAGAACAAGCATGAATAATTCAAATACATGCCTTTTAGTTGTATCAATTTATTTTTCTTGATGTCTTCTTACTTGTTGATCTTCTATTATATCGTGTGTCCACATAAAAAAATAGTAATGATTGGAGAAATAGTATTAACTTTGTAATACAATGGGCTATAACTTCAATACGATATTACCGAATACCATACCTAAACCAAATATGAATGTCCATCCCTACTCACGATATAGAACAACTTCCGTTAAGTTTCCAAGCTAATATAGTTATGATTTATATGAAGAATAAAAAGCCAAATGGAAGAGCGCTTGCTTGGCAAATAATGACCATGTCAATGTCAAAGTTGTCAATACAGCCTCACACGCATTAATACTTTCTCCACCATGGTTGGTATGGTCAAGTTAATCTTTTAAATATATTTAAAAGAGAAATCTCGCTAGCTTAGAAACTAATTATTTAGATATATGTTAGTTTATGATATTATGAATCAAATTTTAGTGCGTTCAAATATATGTATCTCAAGATATATGAGTTCAAAATAATGTGTAATTTATTTTAGATATATAGTATCCAACTGGATTTGCATGTATTTAGAATATACATAGACAAATCTTTGCCAAAAAAAAAAAAAAAGAATACATAGACAAATCTCACTTGTCTTCCTCTCATCTCGCTTGCATATCGATTCGATATATGCAAATCACACCAAATACATGTAATTTGTCCGTTAGATTTGAGAGAAGTATTGAAAACACCCATAAACTTGTCATCCCTGAGCTATTGACAGCCTTAAAAACACCCTCTACTTGACTAACTAAATTTAGATACATCCTCGATATATTCACGATATGCCACATGACATAGCAAGTGGTCTCAAACTCTTGTAGGAGCATAAAGTTCTTAATAAAAATCGAGAAAAGTATTAAAAACATTTTAAAACTTGACAAGAATTTAGGGGTGTTTTTCATTAATATTGCAAGATCGGGGATATACTTCGCTTCAATTAGTCAAGTAAACGTGTGTTTTTAAGGCTGTCAATACTTCGAAGATGAAACTAATAATTTACATCAAGTTTAGGATGTTCGCGATACTTATTCAATAGGAGGAGTCACATTTGGATAGGCATTTTGTGCTAGTTATAATCTTATCTAGTTTGGTACAACTCCTTAAACTACAAGAAATCGTTTGGTACAAAGTATTAGAAAAAAATAATACTAATATTAGTTTTCATATTAATTCTAATACATTCTAACTTAATTTATTTAATATAACAAATCAAACCGTCGATAATAAATAACTTCAAACTAAAAAAAAAAACATAAGTATCCATTTTCGTCTTCTTTTAGTATTCACCACCGAACAACAATGTCTTCCTATGGCAACCGACCATCGTATTCTCCTTCTGCGCCGCCACTCTCCGACCCAAATGAGCCACCAATAGCCCACCCATATCATCCTCCTTCTTCTTCTTCCTCTGCAAATTATTCAAATTACCCTCATCAGTCTCAACCGCAAACAGCTGGTTATGGACCTGGTTCTTCTTATGGGTATTACCAGAATCCTCCAAATTATGGTTCTGGTTTTCCTCCGGGGACTGACCCACAAGTTATTCAGAGTTTTCAGATGGTAGATAGGAATTGTAGTGGGTTTGTTGAGGAGAAAGAGCTACAACAAGCTCTTTCTTCTGGTTACCAAAGGTTTAGTCTTAGGACTATTCGTTTGTTAATCTTTCTTTTCAAGAATCCATCTGAGTATTTTCCAAGAATTGGTGAGTTTGGGGAAAAAAAAACATATTTTGCTGGTATTTTGGTTGTGGGGTTCTTTATATTGATGTGTTTAGCTCAATTTTACTCATTTCTTGAATTTTTAGGTCTTTGGGTTTTTGTCATGTAGGCTAATTGATTCATATGTAGCTTTACTTTTATATCAATGTAGTTCAAATTAACAATGGTGATTAGGAAAAATAAGGGATTTTGGTTGTGGGGTTCTTTATATTGATTTGTTTAGCTCAATTTTACTCATTTCTTGAATTTTTAGCTCTTTGGGTTTTTGCTATGTAGGCTAATTGATTCATATGTAGCTTTACTTTTATATCAATGTAGTTCAAATTAACAATGGTGATTAGGAAAAAGAAAGGATTTTGTTGTTGTGGTGGTGGTGGTGATAGAGTCCAAATGCTGGCAATATAATTTATCCATGTCTTTTGCTATGATTTTGGTTGTGGGGTGCTTTATATAGACTTGTTTAGCTCAATTTTAGTCATTTCTTGAATTTTAGCTCTTAGTGTTTTGCTATATAGCTTTTCCTTTATATGAAGGTAGTTCAAATTGACAATGGCGATGTTCTTGTTCTGATTAAGAATTAATGATTATAGATTATATAGCTAGTGTTTTGGTTTGTTTCTGAAATATTGTGGTAGTTAGCTATATGACATTGCTATCTAATTTTGTTGCTTTGTTTTTGCTATTCCTTGTTTACTTAAGCTTTGCCTTGTATTGCTGAACAGGACCAAAGGAATTTGTTGCACTATGGAGCTGTCTTGGTCAATGGAGGGTATTGTTCATTCCTTTCTGCTTTAGTTTTTAATTGTTAGGATAGCATTCAAGAAGTTAGATATGAAAACCTCAGGCAGAAACAAAAAAAAAACTTAAAATGGTGGTTAGCATGAGGAAGAGCGGGTTGTAAAAGATAGGGAGGTGGAAGCAGATGGGGGGGATGATACAAAATAAGTTATATGCAGCCCAATATGGCCTTGTCCTGGGTAATTTTTTAGTTTTCGGCCTATGGAAGAACATCAGTCACAGAAAGTGATGGGTAAACATTTTGGACAATTTGGAGAGTTGAGATACTATAGATGTTTCGAGAACAGATATTCACCTTTACCATGCATAAATTTTAAAGCTTTACAGTTCTTGTACTAAAACACACAACCAACATGAAAAATAAATGAAGGTGATTGGTAACAAAGATCGAAAAGAAACATAGATGCTGATACTGAGGTTAACTTAGTGTCTATATGTCTCTCACACCCTACCATAGCCATTCATATTTTGTTTTCAAGATCATCTTTTTCTAGTTTTAGTTAATGTCTCTGACATTTTGATCCTCTGGTTTGCAGGCCATTTTTGAGAGATTTGACAGAGATCGAAGTGGGAAGATTGATGCAACAGAACTAAGGGATGCTGTCTACAGTCTTGGATACATGGTGCCACCTTCTGTTCTTGAAGTTTTGATTTCCAGATATACTGATGGAAGTGGTAGGAGACCCGAGCTGTGTTTTGATAGTTTTGTCGAGTAAGTCTGATACTGCAATCACCTTTTCATTAACTAGATAAGTTTTCAAGTTGACTATGTTCTGAACTTTATGTTTTTATGATGCAGATGTGGGATGGTTGTGAAGGTAAAAGAACTGATCTCTTTCTATAAGCATTTCCTTACTCAATATCTTGATTTATGCATCTGCGCAGCTTCAATGTATTTCCCCTCATCTCTCCCCCACATAAAAGTGTGCCTGCTCTTGGGCTTGGAGAGGAGACTAACAGTTATAAGTGTTAACCTAGTTTGTCATTGCAATCTTATCCTTCTTATAATACTGAGTTTAGACGGAAGTGTGACAACTCAAATTAGAGGTCATGACTAGCACCTGATGGTCTACTCCAACTGTTATTTGAACTCCGATTTTAATAAGTTAATGATATCTAAGAAAGTCTAACTGCAAACTGAAATTATTGATCTGAAAAAGCTAATACAATGAGCTGAAGCTGAAAATCTATATCGTGTACACGTCACTCAGCTCATAAGTACTTCTCTTTCTTATGCTCTCTGAATACTGAGAGCTGATGCATGTAGTTTGTTTTGGGAGTACACTTCTAGAGTAGACCAAACTAGCATCGTCTGTAAGGATTAGCTAAATATCTTGGTGCATCATGCATACATATGTGGTGGTTCCTTCCCAACATATTCACCTAGGTTTTTTTTTTTGAACATTGTGCTGGCCACCTTCAAAAATTTACAGCCCTAACCAAAATTAACATTCACCTAGGTGTCCTGGCACATCGTGTTTGCATTCTTATGGTTTGACATTAGGGTGCTAGCACAATTTAATCTAAAGCTATTTATTGCTTAAGATCCGCTATGACATCGAGAACTTCATTTTATCAATGCAAACACTAGTCAGGAATTTTGAAGGTTTGGAAACAGCCTCTCTACCTCCTAGGTAAGGTCTACGTACACTCTACCCTCCCTAGGCTCCACTTGTGGGACCTCACTGGGTATGTTGTTATAAATACTTGTCAGGAATATCACCTTGTTTCTGCACCCCCCAAAAAAAAAATGAAATAGCCAGCAGATGTATAAATATATGTATATTGGCGGCTGTAATTATTTTTGGCCGAGCGGCCGGGTATAGATATAATGTGCATCTTCTGATGTATTTTCCTTCAAAAAGAAATGCATTGAGATGGAATTTAACTCCAGTGTCATACCCTCCCACATCTTGATGGAATTCTTTTTGTATTTGTAACCATTAATACTGCACCTACTTGTGTTTGCCTTCATATTTGTGTTGTCTCTTAGTCCTTTTTTTGCAATTCTCAGGGCTTGACCGAAAAGTTTAAGGAGAAAGACACGCGTTATACTGGCTCGGCGAAACTGACCTATGATGAGTTCATGGCCATGATCTTACCTTTTATTGTGTCATACTAGGATGCTAGAAATTACTTTCTTATTTCATTTATTGTTCGTTTGGCGGTTTTGGAGGGAATTTCCAGAGTGGATTGTGTCAATATTGTGATCTTGACATTGTATATTTACAATTGTCTGTACAAAGTCTTTTCATGTCAATTCTTGTTCATATGTATTAAAGTTCTGATCATATCTTTATTCTATATAATAATATAAGAAAGCAAGTGTTGTTGTTCAAGTATGGTTTGGATAGTTACCCAGTATATAATAGCGCCTTTGGGATGCAGAAATTTTTATTTTTTTTATACTCTCATTTTAGATAGTTTGCATGTATTATTGCAAATAAAATTTCTCATCTGCAGCAAGACTTGTACCTTACTGGTATTGGTATGAGTCTTGATTTTTATTACCTCCGCTTGATGGATGAAATCTTCTCTCTTCTTAGAGTTCGTTCTCATGGATGTATGGAATATAAGACGAAGGTGCATGTTTTTTTCATACTTTTCTCCTTGAAAGAATGCGCAATAGCTTCGGTTTGAGTAAAACCAAAAGGAAAAAAGTAAGTGCAATATATCAAAGAGCATCGACACAAATTATCAGTGACCTCCTACATAATTTATGATTATGAGAGTTATATGTGGATCGAAAGAACCAATCAATTAAAAAATTTACAAGGTCTTCAAAGATTTAAGAGCACAACATAAAGAATAAGTTACTCTATTGACATAATACCCATTCTTATATAAAATTAAAGTGTGTTTAAGTTAGAATTAGCTATTCCTAATCCTTCAAGAATTGGCTTAAAATTATAGAGTATACAAGTTGTTGTACAGAAATAAATGTAATTTCATATCATTCATGCAAAAAGAATATTCTGTACACTGTGCCAAAGAGTTTAAATGACATGATATAAACCATGTACTAATCACAGGCCTATGATAATTCAAGTTCAAATGTCATTCTTGGTGAATATTGCAGATTGCAGCATTAATACTTTTACAATCAAACTCCATAGTCTTCATCCAATTCTCAAAGTCTCCAATTTCCTGTGCCAAAAATAAAAAATAAAAAAATATTGAAGCTACATATATCAACAATGTAATATCATCTATGTCTCTACGAGATCGGATTATAACATTACACGAAGTGTCAATATGAAAGAAACACAGTTTCCACTGCATAGAAGCATATCATTTCTATAGAAACAAGTACGCCTCAGCTTCATCTAGTTGTAGTCCAGCTATTAAAAAATTACAAGTCGGTGCACGAAGTACCATGCATTTATGCAGGATCCGGGAAAAGGATCGCCTTAAGGGGTATGATGTAGGCAGCCCTACCCTGACGCAAATGTTAATGGTTCATTCCACGGCTTGAATACGTGCCCTATAAGTCACAGGGAGATGACTTTACTAGTGGAGACTGTTGCTCAAAGACTCCTTTTCAGTTAGGGTCAACTATAACTTGCCAAAGTTCAATCGTAGGAAAATCTAATAACCGGGAGAATCTTAATAGTTAAGTTAATTAGCTACCTAAACTTCCACCTTGTATATTCATATTCTAGAGGAAATTTTCAGTCGATTTTTCTGCCTATAAAAGGCATCCCCTTCCTAAGTTGTAACTCATCTCATCTCTTTTTTCTTACTATGTGGTTCGACCATTTTTGCCTACTCCAAGGTCACACATAGAATAACTTTATTATTAAAATGAAGAGAATGTTGAGAGGATAATGTTCAACTGGAGTGGGGGATGCCTATTTATAGGCAAAGAGATCAGCTGGAAATTTCCTCTAAAGAGATGAATATGCGAAAAGAAAAATTTATGCACGGCACCAAAATTATGTATCCATTTTCTTTCTTTCGGACTTTGCATTCTGACATTTACCTTCTTTCTTTTATGTGAATAGTGCATGAGATAGTATTGTATGTATGAATAATATCTCAACTGCATAAGGTGAAACACACTCACTATCTGAAGTCTGACAATGGAGGAGAGTATGATAGTCAAGAGTTCAAGGCATTTTGCTCTGAAAATCGGATCAGAATGATCAAGACAGTTCTTGAAACACCAGAACAAACTAATGTAACCTCGTGCTTCATATTCGTAAGAACCTCAGCATAAAGGTTTAAAAGTCGATCTAACAGTCTACGATGAGGCTCGTGCTTTATAATTGAATTTCCTAGTTCTACAAAAACAAGCTGACATTTTTTTAATCAACTTGTGCGCATCTTGCTACCTCATACGAGGCCAACTACCACCTAACTTTTGTCCATCAAAACATACACAAACGGAAAGAAATCACCTAGCGCTTTCTACTCAGCGGAACTTAGTCAAGGTAATATCTATTTTAGCTGGATGTTAGAGCCTAAAAGCTACACATTCATCAGAAATATTCAATCTTGAATAAACATAACACAAATAGCTATCAAATTGGACTGACCTTAATTGCAGTATTGATAGAATGTGAAGCAGCAAGCCATTGATCAGTTTGCTTTCCAAATTGCAAAATGCTTGCAGTTAAAGCACGAATTTCCATTTCAATTCTCTTTTGCATTACAAAAGCTTCTTGTACTTCTCTATTCACTGAATCCACTAACAGCTCCGAAACCCGCCTCGCACTACGAATCCCATCCCTCTTCGCCTTCTCTGAATCAAAATTCAAAATACACACAGCCCAATTTTGTCAAATTCCAGCAACCCACAACCCAATTCGTAAAATTCAAGAATTCCACAACCCAATTCGATAAAAAAAATCGAGAAACCCACAACCCACTTTTGCAAAATTCAAAAAACCTAGAAACTCAATTCGAAAAATTCGAGAAACCCACAACACAATTTTGTAAAATTCGAGAAACCCAGAAACCCAATTCGAAAAATTCGAGAAACCCACAAACCAAATGCTGAAAAGAAAAAAACATTGAATTGAATGGATTTATGTATTAGTTACTGACCGGTGGATTCACGGAGCCTGAGAGATGAAGAATGGTGGGAGTTGATGATTTGAATGAGTGAAGCTTCTAAGCCATTAGGATCTACTGGTTTCGACCGATCCATCTTCTCCTCAAGTGACACTGCAATGGCAGCTCAAAGGAATTGAATCTTACAGAAATATTATTAAATGGCTTAATACATAGTGAGTCCTAAATTTGATGTAATATTTCATTTAGACACTTAAGCTATAATCGACTTAACTTCGATTACTAATTTCGTAGGTTTTTAAGAAATTTCTCTCGTAACTAGTTATTACGATAATCAAGATTAGCAAGCAAGGGCGGAGCTGACTCATTGATTGTAATGTCGATCAAACTTCGTAATTATGAGTCAAACTATTGAATATAAATAAATTATAAATTTAAAAATCTAATAACTTTAAAAAAATTTACTTCTCACATTCATAAATTCAAAATTTTAACTTGACATGTTAGTAAACCATGTTCAAATTGAACACATTTACTTCTACTTTAGTGTTTCAATGAGACAGTTTTTATTTAAAAAATTGAAGAGAAACTAATTACATTTAATTTCTTCGTCTATTAAAGAGTGTCAGCATAACTATTTAATAGATGAATATACACGTAAAAATAATAATCTAAATTTGAGTTAGCAACGTTTAATTGATATTACTATAATTTATTAAGGTGAAAGTGTTCAATTGAAACATTTATGTCTTGTATCTCTGGTCATTAAATTCTTTTAAATTTGAGATGTTTACGGTCTTCAAAAATATTACTCTCTCCATTTCATATTAATTGAATTGTTGAGGTGCTTCACACCCTTTAAAAAAAGAAGATTAAGACATAAATTAGGTTTAACTTTCCATTTTACCCTCATTAATTATTAGCAAAATTATGATTAAAATAACTAAACATTAATTAATAACTAATTCCAATACTAACTAATGAAGGGTAAAATTGAAAAAACATTCTAAAGGTAGTCTTGAAAATTGAACAATTAAGTTAATTTGAAAAATAAAAAATATCTCAACAATTCAATTAATATGAAACGAAGGGAGTACTACATATGTTATGTCTGGTATCTCTCGTCATTAAATATTTTTTAAATTTGAGATATTTACGGCCTTCAAAAACATTACTTTATTCGTTCATATTTATATGTCGTCCTAACTAAAAGTAAATGTTTCTTAATACTTGTCATTTCAAAAAACCAATACATGAATAAAATATTCTTCTTATTCTATCCTTGAAAATTATTAGCATTGAAAATATGAATTTGGTCAACATAAGAAAACTAAATAATTAATTTATGTTCATTGGCCAATTTAATTAATTAAAATAAATTAATTTATATTTATTTATTGAAAATTTAATTTCAAGAAAACACTAAATAAGATACAATGCATAATTTCTTAAAGGACACAAAATTCAAAATTGTGACATATGAATAGAAACGGAAAAAGTAACCACTAAGAATAAAATGGATAAAAATAATTAATTTTGTCTTACGTTTCTAAAATAACAAATACTTCAAAAAATAAATCATTTCTTTTAAAATCACGAAACATCAATTTGATTTTTTTAAAATTTGCATGTGTTTTGCGGATAGTTGAGCTTGACTCAATTTTGAACCAAAACTGAATTGGTAAAAATTATATTTAAGATTCATCAGAAAGATTAATCAAATTAACTCTTAAAAACTGATAACGAACATTTTAAAATCACAAGTAGCCCTACAAGCTTACAAGTTACAACTACTACAAGTTGATTAAAAAAAAACAAAAAAACAGCAAATATAACAATTTGCAGTAGGTCATAATCAATCATATACATCAGCACAATAATATTTCCCTTATTATAATTCAAATAATAATAATGGGATGACAACTATTGCCAGACAAATATTTCTGTTCTTATTATTAAAATTTTGTAAATGAATCAACTATTCAACTAATAAAAGTAGTTAACAAACTTCTTTTTTTCTGAGAATCTCTATATATTCTATGTTTTGTTTTTTTTTTTGTATGAATACACAATGTATATATTGATCATGACCTTCATCTCCAATAAGCAAATTTTTCCAGCTAAGTTAGCAAATGTGAAAACAGAAAATAATAAAAACTGCGCCGTCTACGATTACCTGCGAAAAATAATAAAAATCAAGCTATTAGATTAATTGTATCAAGACTAAGAAACCATCATTATCTGCAGAAAAGTATAACAATAACACACATTTCAGCAGCCAAATTTGGAAATTTAGTTGTCAAAGACTAGTTAAATGTGTTGAACGTGTACTGTTTTTCATATCGCGATCACTAGTTCATACACGTCTTGTAGAAGACGGGGCGTGTCTAGAAACATTCAAAGGCTTAAACTTTATTTGTATCAATGATATGACACAAGGTTATAGGACCTTTGGTAGACAAGATGTTCTTGCCCGAGTTGTGTCGAGTTGCAATATTACCAAAGATCATGACATAGAGCTTCGATCAAGAAGGAGATAATTGTAGACTGGACCTTTCCTACGGGAGAATCAATCACTTCTTATTGATATGAGAATGATTCTGATCTAGTTCATGGCCTATAAGATGCAGAAGGACGAGCTCTAGTGGGATTTTGGAGTCAGTTCGATAATGATAGAGTGACATTGCTTCGTACATGTCTCTGCACGTCCGGTAGCATAAACCAAGAGGGGCCCCCGGTATATAGTATTGTTTGTACTAGTTTCTATATAACTAACTAGATGTGGTGAAGGTTTATCCAGCCTACTAGGGAATCAAATTAAGTGGGAATATTAGCCAGACACTCATTTTAAGCCATTGCTGATATAAGAAAAGGTTTCTTATGGGCTCCATGATGTTAAAGTTTGCAACTTTTCAAGAATTGCCAACAAAAAATTTCCATCATGCCAAGATCAGTTCTGTATAAGCACATACTTTTATCTACAAGGCAACCAAAAATTAAAAATCTAAAGGAAGATCTTTTCCCTTATAATGCCCCGACCCCCCTTCCTGACCTACGTGGAAAAAAGAAAGCGAGAAAGTAAAAACACAAACACGCTATACACAGGAAAAACAGCCTGACATAACAAGTCTTAGGTTGCTCGGACTCTCCAGAATTGTTGCTGCACCTGTGTGGGGTTCTCCAAAAATGCACTACTTTTGGAGGATCCGACACGTACCCGTCAACATTTTTGAAGAGTCAGAGCAACATAATAAGCACCAACCAATCCCACATCACAGAACATACAAAACACATGTTTTTGTTCCCAATCCCACTATAAAAAAAATCTATTAATATGTGGACCGCTTTTGTAGCTACTTGGCGATATCAGATAGGGAGGATTTCGTTATAAAAACTTGTGCAAGTGTGGAATGAGGAACATGTTAATAAAATAGGGAAAAGAAGAAAAAAAGGTGGTAGAGGTTGAAAGAAATGCAAGTTTGAATTGACTAGAAGACAGATACGTGACGCCAATATTAACGGCTCCACATCAGAGATTGATACAACAAATTCTTTTGAAAATGATGATAAAAAGAAAGAGACAGAAGAAGTCATAATCAGATACAGGGCTTCACTAGTACACACAATTACTAATGAGCCTTTCCACATGACAATACTCCCTCCGTCGCAATTTATGTGTCTTAATTTGATTTATCGCGGAGTTTTTAAGAAATAAATGAAGACTTTTGAATCTTGTGATCTTAAACTTGCAACGTAGAATGCTGGAATCGGAAAACTTACTAAATATAGAAAGAGTCACTGTTTACGGGACAAACCAAAAACGGAAGTAAGACACCTAAATTGGGACTGAGCGAAATAATTCGGAATTTGTTGATAGATGGGACTCAAAGAAGGTGGCTTTCTTTACCAATATGCAAGCCAATATGGACTTTTGTCTTCATGAAGATGATGGGAATTTTGTAAAATGAGATTCATATGCATGATTGCTAGTGGGAAGATAAGGCTGATGAGACACATTACCATATCTTCAATAAAGAAATGATACAATGGAAGGTATCCTAGAAAGTAGGTGATTAACAGTTGACCATCACTGGAATATTAAAATCCCAAGAATCCATTACAACTTGCATAAGGTGGGATTTTAACTTACAAAAGGGCAAATTAACGAAAATAACTTTGACGCTGCACATGTTTACTAATCATGGTTATTTCAGGCTATGTTGCTTGGACTCTTCAAAAATGCCGCAGCACTTCTGGAAAGTTCGAGCAACATAGATATCAGGAGGAGCTTCTAACTACTAAAAACTAAAGGAAAATGACGATAAGATACTTAGAAAACTAATGGCCTTAAACACCCCTAACAAAACACACTGATTCAAGAAAATTCAGGGAATAACGAAAGCATAAATAAGGAGAAATTTGAGGTTTAAAGTCTTCTTACCGTTTAATATCTATCAGCGGAAGTTCCTGAAAAAATTGAATCATCTCTAATCTCCATATTTGATCTATCGTACAGCGTTCAGAAGTGTATCAAGAAAATCATCATAAGCAGAAGAAGAGCAGAAAAAGAAAAGGCCTGTACAAAATAAAAGGATAGCATTAGGAAGGCAAAAAAATGCAAGATTCAACATTACAGCAAAATATTGAAAACATAGAAACTGATGAAAATAAGGTAATAGTCGACATTCGAAGCAAGAAATGACAGATTCCTTACATTTTTCTTAGCAGCTGAATAGTCCATACGTGGAAGAAATCCTCGTAACCCGATGTTATAAACTGGAGTTCCATCAGGGTAGTAGAGACCATAATTCCTCTCTGATGCTGGACCAGGCTTTAAATTTTCGTTGAAAAGTGCAAACACGTAAACATCAATGGGCTCCGATGGCTTAGCTGGAGTCCCTTGATTTTGCTGCATACGCTGAAACAAATTACCGTTATATAGTGCAGCATTTACAGGTGTTGCTCCAAACTCATTCGGGTCTCCCTTTGATGGCCAGCCGGTTTCGGAAACCTTAACTGGAATGTCTGTGTGGCCCATTGCCTTAATTGCTGAATAAACTGCATCAATTTGTGCATACAACATGTTGTCATACTTCAAATTCGTGATCGGGTCAGTCATACCTTGGTTAGGCTGGAAAAGTACATAATCAAGTGGAACTTCGTTGGGGTTGTCTTTGTATGCAAAGAATGGATAGAAATTTATAAGGAACGGCGACTTGGTTTGGACATGGAAATTGAGCATGCCATGAATGTATTCACTAAGATCTTGTCGAAATGAACCAGAGGAAGGCGGAAAAGAGTTCGCCAAGATCCCCGCCGAGTGGGGATGTGCCACATATATTTCATTGCTAAGTCCAAGATTAACAAGAGCACGGTATACACCCTGCATTGCTGGGAGGAGGTAAGACTTTAGCTGTGTATCAGTACCTGTCAAGACCTCATTACCAACAGTAATACAAGTGATTCTAGTCTGAGTATGGTAAGGTTGAACATGTTGTTGAATCCAAGCCTGAGCTTGTTGAGGATCAGACATTCTTTGTAGGTACTCATTCCCAAGTCCAATAACAAATTCAACATTTGTGTTAGCGAACGCGGTTAACACGTTTGGATCGGCGTCATAGAGTTTTACTCTCGTAACATTGAGGGATCTGAGGAGAAACGAGACTCGTGAGGGTGTTGGCAGATTATTTGCAATTTGGCCATAGTTAATTCCAATTCCAAGGCTGAGTGTACTTGCAAATAAATCTGAGCAAACAATTGAAATAACAATGAATACTTTGTGGAACATATATGAATTGAACACATGCATTTAACAATCAAAAACTCTGAGCAAAACTCTGTTTTCCCCCAATTAAATATTCATATAATGGAAATTATAAATGACTAAAAGTAAAAAACCAAAAACAAATAATTGAAAATTCAAACTTTTACACCCTATCCAGAAGAAAGTTGGATGTATCAACAGAAATTGAGGCAAAAGATACCATTGCCAACTGGGAGCTATGTTGTTCGGACTCTTCAAAAATACCAATACCAACGGGAGTGTATTGGATCCAACACAGGTGCGGCAATATTTTCGAAGAGTCCGAACAACATAGAGAGGGAACTTGAATAAGTCATCATAACCAAGTTCTACTGATAATTTCAATTCCAGCTTCAACAAATTGAACAGAATAAACAATTACATACTCTATTCATTAGCACCAAGAAAATCCACCTTCACTAAATCTGGTGACAGAACAACACTTCACCAAGAAGTCCATATTCCCACCAAGTAAATCAAGAAACCAACACAAAAAAAAAGTACAAAATTGAATCTTTGCAACTAAAATGATAGTTCCAATCCACCCAGGCACCCACTCACCCACCCCACCCCAACTATCTCAACCAAGAAGCAGAAATCCCAGAAGAGATAAAAAGCAAGAGAACCCATTAATGGCCAAGCACAATACAATATTATAGTTCCCACCAACTAAAACAAGAACCAACTCAAAAAAAATTGAATCTTTATAACTAAAATGACAGTTCCAGCTCTCCCCACCCCCCAAACCAACTACCTCAACCAAGAACCAGAAATCCCAGAAGAAAAGCTTGTAAATCCCCCATTAAAGGCCAAGCAATACAATACTATAGTTCCCACCAACTTAAACAAGAATCCGACACAAAAAAATTGATTCTTTATAACTAAAATGGCAGTTCCAGCTCCCCCACCTCCCACCCCCCAAACCAACTACCTCAACCAAGAACCAGAAATCCCATAAAAGAAGAAAAGCAAGAGAACCCATTAAAGCCCAAAGCAATACAATACTATAGTTCCAACCAACTTAAACAAGAACCCCAACACATAAAAATTGAATCTTTACAACTAAATGGAGAACCAACTACCTCAACCAAGAACCAGAAATCCCTAAAGAGAAAAAAAGCAAGAGAACCTATTAAAACCCAAAGCAATACCATACTATAGTACATAAAAATTGAATCTTTACAACTAAAACATCATTCCAACTCCACCCCACACCCAAAAACAACGAAAATCCCATAAGAGAACAAAAGCAAGAGACCCCATTAACTAGTTAATGAAAAAGCCACAAGATTCAACACAAAAAAAGGCATGTTGTCACCTGTAAAAGAAAGAAGAAGAAGCAGGGGAAGAGGCTTGATGAAGTTGCAGAAGAGGATGGCCATTGCCCCTTTTGCCAGCCTAGCTAAATCTCAAGCCACGAAGCCTCTTTAATGATGTAAATCTATCTCCTCCCCTATATATAGACACAAAACAATCAACATGCAACTTTCCATATTTTCCTTATTATAAAATACCATTGTTATATATTTTACTATATATGTTAAAAAAAAATACTCTGTATTCGATATTTATATCAAATTAACTTAATATTTTTTCCGTTCATTTTTACTTGTATTTATTGAACTTCTATAAGTATTAGTAGAGTTTAACCATATATACTAGCGATGACTACATATAATTATGGGCAAACAAGTAATTTTAGTAATCCCCTAATTAAAAATGGTAAGATTCCTTCTATAAATAATTTTATTGTTATATATTATAATAACATTTTTTTATAAATAATTTATGTATGATTAAAATCAAGCGTTTATCACTATACGAAAAGTTTAACGGATAGGAAGTCATTGTGGTCCTTATCATAGACAGAATATTGATACTGTCCAACATGCATGTATTATTAATTAAATTATAGTAATAAATATTTATTTTTAATTATTTTTTTCGAATTTAAGTTCGAAGTAGGAATGATTAAAAAAAATGCTTACTATAAAATGAGACTTATTAAAGTAAAATTTAAATTAATGGAAGTTACATCAAACACTCTTTGACATTTTTGTGCTACTGGCGTGTCTCGTGTCTTAATCACTAGGCCATTCATTCACACAAACATATTATTTTTATTATTATTATTATCATCATTTTTTCCGTCATGAAATTATATTAAATATATTATTATTATTATAAACAAGAAGTATTAAAGAGGTCAGAATCGATTCTCACTATTAACGTTTTTTAACCAAATTCATCTTATTGTATTGGACTTATCTAGTGTAGCATGTCTCGTGTAATTTACAAGTTACTGCACAGAAATGAAAAAAATAATAATATATTTTGATATAAAGATACTGGGAAAAAAGTCTGAAATATATTCGAACTTTGACCGAATTGCAGTAACAATCCCAAACTTTGGGCAGAACCTATTACACCAACCCATGTACTGTTTAATAGTGTATTTTTAAGATATATAAGTGTCCACATGAATAAGTTATTATTTATAATAATGTAATATTTATGATATCCACGTGGACACTTATATATCTTTAAAATACATTATTAAATAGTCCATTGGTAATAGGTCTTGCCCAAAATTTGGAATTGTTACGATAATTTTGATCAAAGTTCAGATATATTTCGAACCATTTTCCGAAAGATATTTTGTGACAAATTTCGAGTCGCTTTCTTACACCTAAGTTAGTTGTTTCCTCTCTGTTTAAATATAAAAATCAGAGCCGTTTTATGTAGTTGACGCGTCAATTTAACCGACATAACTTTTTATTATGTACAAATAGACCCTCATAGTTTATTATAGTTACACTTTGATTGCAATACACTTTCGGTTATGTTTCCTAAAAGTACAATAATAACTAATTTTGCCAACATTTACGCGTAAAAAAAAAAAAAAAAAAAACTTCAATTGAAAGAAACAAAAAAAGAAAAGAAATTTCCCATATTATTATGCATGTTTTCTTTAAGTCCAAGTTAGGTTTTTGGAATAAAATTCAAACTTAATAATCTTACAACAATGCTAAAATAAGAAATTTCGTTAAAAATATATCTAAGATTTAATATATACATATAAAAAATAATTTTTTTATATATATTATATAATTTTTTGATGGCTGCGCCACTAATCTGTCTGTCGTCCACCGATCGATTTACCTCTAATTGAAAGTAAATTCATTCTTATTATTTTAAATCGACATATCATTCATTAAGAGTGTGTAACTAACTATATATTTCAATAATATGCGTATAGTTAAAATTGAGATTGTTAATTTTTTATTTTTTTTACCTCAATATTTGAGTGTTTTCTCTATCAAGTTATATTTTAAAGGAGTTTTTTGTTAAAAATAAAATACAAATTCTTTTTAATACCTTGTGGTCAAATTTTGTGATTAAAATAGGTCGTGGATTGAATAATAAGAAGAAAGCAAGCTTAGTTTAAGTCAACGGTCAATGGAATTTCAACTACGTTTTTGAGATTGACGATCATTATTTTAGTTATCGAAACTCAAATTATTTGAATTACTTATTGAAGGTAAAGATCTCTATGATAATTCTTACCTGATACGCTATTAGAATTTCAACTTTTTCGAGTTTTTACGATTTCATATTCTATTTAGCTTTTTGATGAATGTTCTTTTAAATCTTTTCTTTATGATAATAGAAATTAAATTATTTTTATAGTCTAATTTTTTTAATAGTAATGTCGTTGACTCGAATATATATCTATTGTATAGCAAAATGTTACTAATAAGGGTTGGGATCTTTTCGAATTTGAATTTTGAGTATCAAATACCATGTACACGTGTAAACATATAATAGCCATGGAACATAAAATGAACGTTGGTTCCAACAAAACGTGTTATAGCTTAATTGATTTAACTTTTAGCAAAACATGAAGGAAATATACTATTAACCAAAGATTATAAATTAATGTTCAGAGTTATTTCTTAATTCTTTTTCTTTTTTGCCAACCTAAATTGTGACAAAAGTACAGAAAATAAATTTAAATAAAAAAATCTCAACCTCTTAAGATCTCTTTTGATATTTAGAGAGTTAATTAATGCTTAATTAGATGAAGTTTGGTTGCATGAATCAAAGCCTAATTAATTTAACTATTAATATATGAAATTAACTAATTATAATATGATCACCTAGAATTTGACCTAATCTTATCATAATTATTTCAAGGTCACCACAATAAGAAAATAAAAGTATAATCCACAATTTTTACAACTAAAATGTACAATTTTGACCACGAGTAACGTCCTAATCATAGTCAATTCAGATAGAGATGCATACAAAAAGTGTGTTATTTATAAATTAATAAACATATATTTTAACATAAACTATCAATTAATATAATACTATCAATACAATATTTTAAAATGTTAAATAGTGGTTGGTGATTGTGAATACAATTGGGGTGGGTGTTTGTCGGACGCAATTCATCGGAATTTGAAGTTTATGGATAGCGTTCTTAAGTTAATATATAATAATAATAATAATAATAAAAAAAAATTTCTTAATACACATATAAAGAATAGATAAAACTATTGAATTTCTAACGAACTCGTTTATTTTACTATATAGATATGCCTTTGGTATTGGTTGATGATAATAATTGTGGTATATAATAGCTACGGAAAATAATGATCATTGAAGATAGCTGAGGTGACGATTGATAATTGTGTAATATTATAATGACGATGAAGTGATAATAATGATTCACGATAATCGATACATACAAAGAGAGAGATCATGATAACGACAAACGATGATGATTATAGATAACTTTACTTTCAAGTAATGTTATTATGATTTACTGTTTCAAATACTTAAAAATTGCCATATATGCAGGACGAAGCTAAGTGAAAATAAAAGAGTTATTCAAATTTCTTTTGATGAAAAATTACACTTTAGTTAAAAATAATTATGTATCTATAAATATATAGTAAATGTTAATTTCTTTTAACTTTTTCATATATTTCATATTTTGAACCTCCCGGATGAAAATTCTAACCATAATATATCATATATATGAAAGAAAAAAATATTTTCCAAAAAAAAAATAATAATTTGAGTTTCTTAAAAAAAATTAAAGGACTATGGAAAGTAGAAATTGATTACGTAAATCAATGAATACGATACAAACTTTGCTATGTTCTCCAATAAATTAAAACTCGTTTTAAATAGTTATAATTGTACAAGTCAATGTCAATTTAGGAGTGCTAATAACAACTCTCTCCGTTCTAAAATAAAAATATATATTTCTACAATGTTTAAATATCGATATATAATAAAATATTTAGTGTAACTTTATAGTAATTGGGATGTAGAGAGAATAGAGTATTGTACACAAATTTTGTTACTATCTTGTGAGATAGAGAGACTATTTCTAATAGACGCTCAACTAAAAAAGAACTAAACCCCTATTAGTGTGATAAATTAAAGAGAAAAAGGACAAATATCTCCGAACTATCGTAAATAGTATGCAGATACCCTATGTCATACTTTTGGGACATTGGTGCTCCTACCGTCCAAAAACTAGAGCATATATGCCATTCACTCTAACAGAACACTAAATAGGAACACGTGGCGCAATCTTATCTATCGATCCGATATTTAATAAATGTCGGGTCGGTGGATAAGATTATGACGTGTATGTCCGTTAGTATAAAGGGTATATATACTCTAGTTTTTGGACGGCAGGGACAACAATGTCTCAAAAGTATGACGGAAGGTATCTGCATACCATTTACGATAGTTCGAGGGAATATTTATCCTTTTTTCCTAAATTAAAAGTAACAATCAGGTGTGATAAGACAAATATAAGATTTCTTTACCTTTAATTAGAAATTTTGATTTCAAATACTAATACGAAGCACTTCTTCCTCTAACATATCTTACAAAAACAAATTCAGTTAATCGAAGCACCAAAACATATACTAAAATAAAAAATAATATTCAAAATTTAAATTCTATAAAATTAACTTTTAAAATATAATTCATGGAAATTTTAGATCTCTAATTTAAACATGCAAATTTAAATTAATTGAAGTTCCATGTCACCAAGTAAAAAAATTCAAGAAATGATAATTAAAAAGTAGTTTGTAAGTGTGTAATAATATTAAATTGAAAAATAGAATTCAAGTCAGATTCAATGTAAAGTGGTAGACAAAAAAATATTTTCATGTTTTACATTATTAGAAAAATGATTTCACATCATCCAATCTTATCCTTTTACTATTTATTTATTTATTCTTTATGTCCATGAGAATGCAAGGCAGCCTAACAAAATAATTCAAATCTCCATCCACATCTTTGTTTTCTTTTTTTTTTTTTTTCTATTCGGTGTTCGAAATCCACATTAGAGCTTCGATTAAATTCAAATCGTACTCTGCAGAACCCATTTGGAGGTGGCGCTCCGAATAAGATTTTCTCCATACCCAGGACTCAAATCCGAAACTTCTGTTAAGGGTGAAACAGTCCCACCACTATACAACAGCTCATATTGATACATTTTTGTTTTCATAATCTCTTATTGATAGCAATATCAAATCACTATTAAAAAAAAAAAACTCAGCAAATAATAAACAATATAGTTAAATAATAAAATTTGTCACTAATTTAATTTGGCAGTGAACTAGGGATGATTTTAAAAATATATATATTAGTTATGAGTAAATTAACAGTAAAGTTTATAACTGTTTTTATTTTATATTTAGTTATCAGACTCTAAAGGGTTTTTCTTCGAGCAAGTGGTTTTTCAATCTTTTTCAATTGCATATTCACAACAATGTTTTTTTTTTAGATTGAAATGAATTGATCTTCGATATTAATAATAGTAATATAAAGGAAATGAACAATGAATTTAAGTGAAAAATTATTTTGTATTTTTAAAAGAAAAAAAAATAGGATCTGCCACCTATTGACACGTGTCACCGTCCGCGATGGGATCATCCTCCAAATTCGTGTCCATATTTCAAAAGTAGGTGAAATTTCTAGATGGGCTCATCATTTTCCTTAACTTACACTTTTCCCCCTCTACTTTCTTTTCTTTTATAAATCTTGTCCCCTTTCTTATTTTTCTTTTTTTGCTTTTTCCTTTGTCCTTTTACTCTATTTTTTTAAATTATTTTTTTGGCTTTTCTAGACACGGTTTGGGTACTTGAGTAAAGTAAATAAAGAGATAAAAGAAAATGGGAAAATATTCATTTTAAAAGTTGTTAATTGCACTAATATAAAATATTAACGATGATTGTGGTTGAATGGTAAGTACTTTTTTATTTTTAACTAAAGAATTTGGATTCGACTTTACTTAGGTACATAGTCGTCTTTGTTAGAAAGCGTTTACCCCTCAATGTGAGACTTTATAGCATGAATTTTTAACTTAATTGAGCTTTAATATGAATACCAAACATGAGAAATCAAAAAATATATTTAAAAAATGACAAAAATACAAATTAATGACAAAAATAGAAAAAATAGTATCATTTATGCGTTGTTTTTGTAGAATGCCAAGCATTACAAAATATTTATTTTTAGTAAAGACAACACATAAATAGAAACGGAGGTAATACTTTTTAAAGAAATGGTTGTATATAGTGTTGGAATAACTTTTAAACTACCTAAAAGAGAAATATTAGAAAATAAAGGATAAAACGCATTCTACCTATACGATTTATGAATGAACCCTCGTTTTCTTATTTCTTTTTTGAATTTATTTACTACTCCCTATATTTACTTCTATCTCCATTATATATATATATATATACACTTCTCACTTTAATATATCAAGTAAATACAATTATTATTTTTCTATTTTATCTTTAATATTAGTTACTATTCACTAAATTATTTATCAAGACTTAAATTATTCATCAACCAATCATGGCATAATTACTCCAAATGTGTAAGCCCTCCTCTCAAGCTCATATATAGTAGTGTTGTATTTTTTAAAAAAAATAAATACTTAAATATAGATATGTGAATTCACATTTGAAATATGTACAATATGATGATACCCCCTTGTTCTCTAGATATGCTAAGTGAGGTTTGAAATTTAAATCATATATTTATTTATTTATTTCTAAAATTGGATAACACCTCTCTAAAAGGTTTTTAATAGTTTCTCCGTTCCTTTTTATATGTCATTTTTCTATAAATAGTTGGTCCATAATACATGTCATTTCATAAAATCAATGCATAATTCTTTCTATTACCATTGTGAGTTATTAGCCTTGAAAATATACATTTAACCAACATAGAGAAACTAAGTGAATAATTCATGTTGACTGGTCAAATTAATTAATCAAAATAATTTAATTCATATTCATTAATTGAAAAGATTTCAAAAAAAGCGAAAGGGTAGAATAATAAACTTACTTAAATTTTTAATACACGTTAAATAAAAAATGATGACATATAAATAAGAACGGAGGGAGTAGTATTTTTGTTGTAAACTCAAGTCTGTCACATTGAAAATTTATAATATTTTTACATTATAATTTCTTTTATATGATTAAATCAAGTGTGTATATTAAAAATAATAGTACAATGAGTTCAACCAATCTCAATACCTTCAATATGAAAAATTTAAAAGTTTGATGAATTAAGTGATAAGAACTTAAAGTTTAAACCAATCAAATTTATATCTTAAATTCAGATTTTCGTAAGGTGCACTCATCCTCTTAAAATTTTATATACGTCTTTAACACTCTTTAGGAAAAATATTAACAAGAGGATAATTTGATTAAAATTTTCTTATTTATTACTTATTTAAATTTAATATTTTTCTCAATTGCACCCGTAAACATTGAAATTTTATGAGAATCTATAAGATGTGTTCAATTTCAATTAGGTTTCTTGGAAATTATTTAATCTTAAACCCTAATTCATGCCTATATAAATGATGATATATTCCCTTAAAGAGGCATCTCGAATATTCCGCAAATTTATGGAATATTAATAAAGAGATCAAATCAAAATTATCCTAGTTTGAGAAATACGCCACTAACGACCTTCGAATTATGGATAAATCTTATGAAAGAAGAATCAAGAGAGAAATAAAATTGTACTCACAATCTTGATCAATAAAATTATATTTCTTCATATTTATTTTTATTTGTGATAACAATTTATTTTCTACCACTTTTTTGTTGCAAACACTTCTGTTTTACATTAAATAATATCAAACATTGTATTCATAATGCAATATAAAATTATTTGTCAGTACTATCATTTAAGTCTAGTTGTAGCCATTAAAGTTTAACACCAAAATGATGGCAACAAATTAAGATCCAAGCAGCCCCCACTCTACTTAGGGTCAAAAAGAATATTTTAAAATAAATTTTTATTTGTTATTTTTAATATATTAAAAAAAGATAATTATATTTTGTTTTCATTTTTTTTATCATTGGTATTAGTTACTTATATATTCCCTAAACCATTTTTCAAGATTTAATAGTAAATATCAATTAATAGAAATAATATGGTAAAATAATTATGCAATTCATTATTTCCTTTATGAGTATGGCAAGTTCCAATATAAAAAATAAAAGTAAACGGAGAAAGTATTCTTTGTTAATATAATAAAAATATAATTGTGGTGTGATGGATATAAATGTTTTTAATTTTTAATAAGACATTTGAAATATTGAATGTGAATTCAGATTAGTTGAAACATTAAACAAATATTGAATACCAATGGAAAAATAATAAAGAATAACTAGTTTTTGTTACAATAAGGATTGTGATGGGATATATAAGACTTCTTTATCTTTAAGCAGATGTTTTAGGCTTGAACCACGAGAATAAGGAAAAGAGCATAGTAAAAAATATTTTTCATTTTTTTATTGAATCTTACACAACACAAAATTAAATTAATCGAGGTTTTAAAGCAGTTATCAGACACCAATTGAAAAAAAAAAAAAAAAAAGAGTAACCAGCATTTGATCTTTATATGATTCCCTTTTAACCTTCCCCATTGAAATTGAATAACAAATCTATTATTCTCTATAATTGCCAATTATGAAATGATGTTTTAGCTTTGCCATTTAGTTTGAAGCATAAGCTAAGTGATATTAATTATTCATTGTTATTATTTGACTTTCTAATTCTTATCTCCAAGCCAAGCAACTTAGCACTAAATATCCCTTTTAATCTCTACCTACTTTTCTTTTATTCTCTCTACTATTTATAGTCTAATTTATTGAGTGATTAATAATTTACATAGGTGAAATATACTAGGATGAAGAAAAAAAAAATCTTTAAAGATTGTGGTGGGGTGAAAAAATAAATTTGGGTTCGAGTTCATTAAAACTTTTCGATGCAAATTTAAATTAGTTCTTGAATACCAAGTACTCAAGTAGGAGACAAAAAATAGAACAATGAAGAAATTAACAATATTTGAAGTAACAACTAACACAAATAAAATGATTTACTCTTAAAGTAATAACACCTTCACATAAAATGAACCAAAACGAGTAATCATAAGAGATTATTTATTGTTGAATTATAGCTCTTAAAGCATCATTTCATGTAAATAAAAACCTTTGCTAATTATTATAAGTTCCAAATAATTATCAAATATTCTTTCCATAATCAACAAGAATCCTCTCCTTTCCAATCACTAACTATTAATCATACAAATTTTCCACTTTTTCTAGACCTTTTAAACCTTTTTATCAAATTGGCCCCATGAAGATGCTACAACTAGGAAATCAATATTACAAAATAGTCCTAAATTATACTAAAACCATCATTTTGCACAATTAACTAAGTTGATGTCTCCCAAAAAGGTCCTTTAATCAAAGTGTATATTATTCTCTTGATCAAATAGTCATAATGGAATTACAACTTCATGACAAAACTTTGTCTAATTGCCTCTCTCTTTTTATCTAAAACTTTTAGGATTGTAGGCCAGGATTAAATTGAACTTTATTCTTATTCCAAATTTCCAATCCAATAAGCTCCAATTTCTTTCATGTTCTTGTCCCTTTGAACAAAAAGTTTTTTGACAATACAATTTAACTATAAGTCATTTGGAGCCTCTAGTATGTGTCGTTCTTTTTTTCCATACTTTAAATAATAACCTTTAGGCTTTTGGAAAAGCCAAGAGGATCTTGAATATTTAGGGTATGTTTGGTATGGAGGAAAATATCGTCCGGTTGGTCAAAATATAAGTTCATTGAAAATCAAGAAATGACTTTTATGGTGGAAGTGGTCAAAATATAAGTTCATTGAAAATCAAGAAATGACTTTTATGGTGGAAGTAGGAAAATGAAAACAAATTGCATTTAACGTTGATCGTCTCTTCTACCTCACACCACCAGGAGCAGAGCTAGGTAAAGGGCCAAGGGAGGTCATCCTAACCCCTTTCGACAGAAACTTACACTATTTTTATATGGTTATACTTATTTTCTAGGCCAAACACATATACAACCCCTCTAACTTGTCCACATTTTTCATTTTGGCACTTTATCTTAGCCTTGTTCCATTTTAACCCTTGAACTCCATTTTTTATGTTCCATTTTAACACGAAATACTATTTTTATGATTTATTTATTTTTATATATATTCTTCAATTGCAACTTATTATTTTAAATCGACATGTGTCATTTAATTTTAGTTAAAAAATTAAAAATTAACAAAAAATAATTCTTTTTAAAAAATAATAATTTTTTTTTAAGAGTGTTATGTATTTTTGTGTGAAAAATAACCGACGAAATTGTGTTGGTTTTCTTTCTTTAAAATCACTGACAACCTAACAAAGTCAGTCGAGTTTTAACATTGTTTAGTAGTGTTATTAGCAATGAACAAGAGTCTTTTTTTAGTAGTGTTATTAACTAAGTCAGTCGAGTCTTTTTGAAGATGAATTTTTTTATTCGTATTAATTTATATTAAAAATTAAAAGTGAGTATTTGCGTTAAATTTAGATAGCCTAGATGATAAGAAAAAATAAATAAGTAGTGTTATTTAATTTGATTGAATGTTTAAGAAAGAAAATCAAAGAACTTTCGTTAATTTATTTTCATGCAAAAATACAGAGAAATATCAAAAAATAATATTATTGTTTGAAACTTTTTATGTTCGTTCGCGAATGTTTAATTTTTTTAATTAACAGACACACGTCTATTTTTTTAAAATAAGAAATTGCAATTGAAGAACATAAATAAAAACAAATCATAAAAATTAGTATAAGTGTTTAAATGGTACAGAAAAAATGGAATTTAAGGGTTAAAATGGAACAAGGCTAAGTTGGAGTGCTAAAATGAAAAATGAGGGCAAGTTTGAGGGGCTGTATATGTGTTTGGCATATTTTCTATGTATATATGATAAACCCAATCGATTTCTTTATGTGTTCACTTCTTCATAGTTTAAACCTTGGTGAAAATTCTGTCTCTGCCACCGCTCCCCGCAGCCCATAATTCCTTCCTACCCCACCTATAGTATTTGCCTAAATTATATACAAATATTTCATGTATTTGTGTGAAGGAAACCTTTTCTTGTATGTCCAAAGAAGAATGGTTACTCAAAAAAGTTCAATGTTGGTATATGGGCCAGTTTTAGAAGAAATCATGAAGCCCATATATATCAACAGGCCCTGATTAAGTCCATAGGACATTATTGGCCCATAAAAATGAAAATAAATTATCATAAAAATGTTTATATAGACAAATCATTCTTAGTAAGAATGTGTATTAAATAAAACTTGCATCTTTATATCATTTTTCATATATTTGATACTATTCTCATGCTCAATAACATGAAACTAGAAGTATGTACCAACAATTGAGAATTATTTTCTCAGACTTGTTGCGTCAAAAACTAAATCACAACGAACCGTTCTAGCAAGATTTGTAACATGAACACCCTTACGAACAAACATAAACAACTCCATCGAGTACCTGCTACCTCTCATCACGGAGTGGAGTCTCTCCTCACTTCTTTAATCTCACAAACTTGAATGCACATAAGGAAATGAAACATCAAGGATTTAGGCAAAATATAAAACCACTAGGCATATTCATTCATATATAAGAAAAAGACTTCATTACATAAGCAATTTATGAAACAAAAGTAGTTCATGATGACACTAGAGGGGAAAAAGCAATATCTGTTTTTACCTTTGCTTGAAATTGGATTTAACTAGTAAAGATCACACTCCTTGTGAGTGTGGATCACACAATCAGAGTTTGGGTAAGAAACACAAGTGAGCAAATATCCCTCTTTCATTTGGTTATCGTCCAGAAAAGATCCGTCAGATTGATCAACAGTGCCCGACTCTATCTTCCCAGCACAAGTTGAGCAAGCACCAGCCCTGCAAGAATAGGGGAGATCAACTCCAGCATTCTCAGCTGCATCGAGGATGTAGGTATCGGAAGGTGCTTCAAACTCATGTTCAGTACCATCTGGACAAACCAATTTGACCTTGTACACGTTCGCTGATACTCTAAAGTTAGAGTCAGCTTTCAAGCCGAAGGATTTGGAGATGTTCCTCACAGAGCCCACTGAGAATGGCATTTTAACAAATGCACTCTTTCTTTCGCTCAGAGGTGCGGCTTTGAACATGCAAGTGGAAGGAAGCCTCACGGTCGACATGTTTTACCTGATCAAATTTAAAAGTGATCATGAAATACACAAGTAATAAAGATGGATATGTTCAAGAAGAATATCCAGTATCGATCAATGCTAACAATACAATTATGGTACATGTAGAGTTTGACATATCAAGTGCAAAAGTAAAAAGAATCAAATCAACCTCAAGCGTTCATTTGTTTGTCGACAGAAGTCAACAAGACCACTTAAAAGATTATTGATGTCAGAGAAGCAGCAAAGAAGAACATGCTAGAAACCCAACACGGCAGTGGAACAAATATGACTTTTTGAAATATATGCCATGTGGTAGATGAGAAAGAAATGAAAATCTGGTAGTCCATTTCTTAAAAGACCAGGCTTCAAATATCTGGAGCATTATGAGAAGAACGAGCGAGTGGCTTCCTGTTCTTCACTCGAAGCTCCATGTTGTAAAGATAAAATCTAGTGACATAGTAATCTATGATTCTCCAATTAAGTGTTATCCTTGTTCCTTTTACAATGTCGAGGGTATGGCTATGAATGGAAGGGTGAAAATGCACATTACACACAAATGAACAAGAATTAATTTGACATTTTGATGATGTATACCGCGTGATAGATGAAAAGAAATGAAAATCTGACAGTTCATTTCTTTAAAGACAAGGCTTTGAATATCTGGAGCATTATGAGAAGAAGCAAGCGAGTGGCTTCATGTTCTTCACTCGAAGCTCCATGTTATGAAGATATAATGGCATAGCAATCTATGATAGTGTTATACGGTTATACAGTGTTTTCCTTTTTACAATTTCAAGACTAATAAGTAATGACATTTCGATAATATATGCCCTGTGGTATGTGAAAAAGAAATGAAATTCTGATAAGTGCATTTCTTATAAGACAAGGCTTTGAATATCTGGAGCATTATGAGAAGAAGCAAGCGAGTGGCTTTATGTTCTTCACTCGAAGCTCCATGTTGTGAAACTAAAATCTAGAGGCATGGTATAATGTATGATTCTGCAACTCTAATTGTTATCCTGGTTCCTTTTACAGTGTCAAGGATAATGGCAATGAATGAAAGGGCTAAAATGCACATTACACACACATGAACAATTAAATTGCAGTCACAATATCAATATCGTCTCGGACTAAAGAATGTGTTTAATGTCAAGCTATTGTTTAATCATCCTCTATGAATTATCCAAACAAATTAAACGGATAAACACCCTTCATCTACCTTCATTAAATCAAATTACATTAAGAGGTCATCGCAAATCGCAAACACTATCACAAAAGTCCCATTTTTTCTTGATATCAATCCAATTTCAGGACTATACTCAAAGAACATACAAGCAAAAGCACAAAATCTGCATTATGTGAGTATATAGCTAAGCTTTTTCGAATTGATTATAATTATATAATCGAAACCATCACACAAAGCCAGAGTACTTTCAAGTAACAAGTTAGTTTTTCACCAAAATGTTTCTGCATTCATACTATGACAAAGCAGAACAAACAAACTACAGCTACTACTCATTACTTTGCAAAGAAACAAACATAATTCAAGCTCACAAGCTAAAAAAAACAGCAAAATTCAAAGTATTCATAAAAGTTTAAAGTACCCAAAATACAGATTTTCTTAAAGATGCATTTTTAACACAGAATTTCACAAAATGATGAACAAACAAAGAGAGATCTCAACATTCAACAAGAAAATTCAAAAAAACCCAAACACATGTGAGAAAACAACATGAACATGAACCAAACAAGTAAACTCTCAATAAAAACCAAAAAAGAGAATACAAGAATTGCCAAAGGACAAAACAATCTATTTCATTACCTATGCAAACAACAAAGTATCCAACAAAAAGTAAGCTCAAGGTCATTTTACATCTACAAAAGTTAGCTTTTTGACTTTGAAACTTTGAATTCAAAGTTTCAAAATCCAGTTTTTCTTAAAGACTCAAATCTTTTTACACAGAATTTCACCAAATAAGAGATCTCAACAACCAATAGTAAAAACATCAAAAATCCAATTCATAAAACACAAAAAAAAAATGTCCATGAACCAAACAAGCAGAATCTCACAACTAAAAACCCAAAAATCTCTTAAAAGGGCAACAGAAAAATGAGAAATTTTACCAATATAAGAAGTGGGGTTGGCTGATAATGAATCAAGAAGATGAAACTAACAGCAAAAACAGGAAAAGCCCAGCTTTTCTTAAAGATTCAATCTTTTAACACAGAATTTCACCAAATAATGGACCAAAAAAAAAGAGAGATCTCAACAACTAAAAGCAAAAACATGAAAAACCAAATTCATAAAACTCAGAAAACAACATGTGCATTGACCAAACAAGCAGAATCTCATAACTAAACCCAAAAGTCTCTTAAAAAGGTAACAAAAAAACGTTAAACTTCACCAATATAAGAAGTGGGGTTGGCTGATAATGAATCAAGAACAGGAAAAGCCCAGCTTTTCTTAAAGATTCAATCTTTCAACACAGAATTTCACCAAATAAAAGATTTAAACAACTAATAGCAAAAACATGAAAAACCCAATTCATAAAACACTAAAAATAACATGCCCATGAACCAAACAAAGCAGAATCTCACAACTCAAACTCAAGAATCTCTCAAAAGGGCAACAGAAAAATGAGAAATCTTACCAATATAAGAAGTGGTGTTGGCTGATAATGAATCAAGAATCTGCTATTAAGCGGAGTTCACAAGAAAAGTTTGGCCTTTTGGATTTATTGAGAGCCAACTAGTATATAGTGAGTATAGGAGGCAGTGCTAGGCAAAGTTGGCAGCAAATATATACAAAGAGTGAAAGTAGGACAAGGAGAGACGTAAACAATTATATTACCCTAAAACCCACCACCGCCCATGGGTTTCACTTTTTCACCCACCAAACCAAACCAAAACTAGCTGCTGTCAATTTTTTATTTTTAAATACATTAAATCAATAAAATATTTATTATTGATTTTGGTCCTTAATGCCTAATGCTTTAATTTTTGATTTATTGATTTTGATCCTTATAATATAAAATACGTATATGATTACTAATTTAAAGCAACAAGACAATAATATAAATTTATAAATGCTCTGATAACTAAAAAGCATTATACAAGAGTTTCAATGTTTGTCCAACCCTATAGGCTATAACTAAGGTTTTGCCTAAAAGGATTAATCTCAACATGTCTATTTTTATCCTTCATTTTAGGTGCAGTACTTCAAAAGTGAAAAATAAATAGAAAAATAAGTTCTGAATTATTATCAAATTGAATTTGAAATTTTCATAATCAAACACTAATTTTTAAATAATAAAAAACGATATACTTACACTAGATTTAAAAATGATAGTTACATTGACCACTAGATCACATGTATCATTTTTATATAGATTTGTCCTAGCTTAAGATGGAAAGAACAAATATCATAATTAAAAATATTGTTGGACTAAAGTTTTTTGGCAAATAAAAAAAAGTTGGCTGGTTAAGCAAGTGGCACTGATCACATTAAATTAAAACAATAATTTTAAAAAAATGAGTTCTCTTTGTTTATTAGTAGGGGCATATGCTCTTTGATTATGGTAGGATCAATTATTTTTTTTCTGTATTGCCTAAGCTTTAGAGCCAAATTCAAGCACTCTAGGTGGCTTAAAAAACAAGAGCATTTCTACCCAACATTTGGTACATGGATGATAATTCCAAGATAAAATTTGAAATAAACTATATTCCACATTTGATTTGGAATATTAGCTAATTCCAGAATTACTTCTACACTTAATGGGATATCCAACCATTGTACTAAACAACCCCTTCCAGTTGAGGAAACACAGAGCAACGATAAAATTATTTTCATGCGACTTTCTATATCACCAGTACAACCCCTTTTAGTATTCAAAAGAGGAACCTTAAAACAGCAAATAAATTATTTTCATACGACTTATAGTCACGAGTTCATAGTCAAAATGTAGCAATTTGTTCGAGGCCATAGTCAAAATGATATTTGAAAGGCACGGAGAATTTGCTTGTTCAACAATATAGGCAACCTTCAATGCAATAATCGTCACTGTTTATAAGACGACCTTGCTCTGCTAATTGGCTATTCAACTCGAAAACCATTATGAATGCAGCAGTGCATGGGGGATAAGAAGGATAGAAATACTGCATATCATTCAAATGAAATCATTATCAATAAACAAAGAGAACAAAGAACAGAGCTCTTGAAAAGAAGAAAATGTCTCAGCAATATGATCGATCCTTGTAGTGATGTAACATTCAAAACATGATCACGGATGACTACTATCCAAAATTTTCATTAGTGTATCTATCTCTCTTACAAGAAGAATGCATGAAAAGCTCCAATAACGAGACTTGTCTTCCTAAAATACACGTTGAGTCTTCCCCATGGTGCTCTTCAAGTACAAGCACCTTACCTGTTGTGTGATAAAACAATTGAAAAAGATTAATTAATAAAAGAAAAAACTGTGTTTACAATCTAGAGCTATAATATGAAGTTAACTGCAACTAGGATTGCCAAATGGACTTACGTTCTGCCAATTCTTCTTTAGAAGAGATACTAAGAAGTTCACGCTCATTTGCACATTCTGGAAGATTTGTTTCTCCTCCATATCACAATTACCGACGGCAACACCCATGCAAAGCACCTTCTTCAACTGGAACTTGATGGTAGCCTTGGTCTCATTAACCTTAGACTCGAGTGACTCTTGGTGGGAGACAAGGGTTGGAAACTTACCTGCATTTACAATCAAATCAGAGTCAGTTAAAAGATGATCATCAAGAGTAACCAATTCAAGCAAGAACACAATTTCAGAAAGCTATTAGTACAAGTGTGTACAGAATACCAAATCAATCAATAAAACTTGCCTGCCTTGTTCAGACCAGGACCCAAGAGACGAGGAATCTGCTTGATGACAGATTCTGAAGCCAAGAAAGCATGGTATTTCTTTGCAAGCTTCTTAACCAACTTCTTGTTCTTGTTAAGCTTCTTGAGGCTCTCAACATCCATGTACTCCAAACCGATCTTCTCTGCCTGCAAAACACATGTGCCAAGTTCTGATTATCACCCTAGAAAAACTAAAGATTCAGGAATGATTCATCTAGCAGTAGCTTTAAAATATTTTTTATAGTTAATACCAACAAAATTTACCATTAGCCAGAAAATATAGAATAAACATCATAAACCTAAAAAGTAGACAATCTACTAATAGGCATTCGCGCATAACTTGCAGAAGTACTAAGAAGATTTACCCATCGCAACTAATGGGACTTATGATGGCATGGCATCTTTAAGCCAAGTTAACACATTATTGAGCTGTCGCGCACTTGCATAACGAAAATGCCAAACTCACAGTTGACAGACAATTGCAACACATAATCAGTGGTCCATGAAGACTCAATTGACTATTATCAATGCATTCTCTTTCAGTCTTATCAATTAATAAGTTATAGAATTTTTTAATTAAAAAACAGTTTTCTATCAATTAAAGGAGTGATGATAAGATAACCATGACACAAAAACCCATCTTTTATTAGTGAATTAAAAACCTAATCTTGTACACTAAAACAATGATATCTAAAGGTGGCAAAAGAAATCCACTCAGCAGTTGCATATGCACTTGCCAGGTACTGTATGTGATTTAGAAAGGAAAAAAAAAAAATGCAAATCCAGCACAGCTAGTGACAGAATGATTACCTCCCCCACGTGTTGAGCATCTCCGAGCATGCAAATCTTCATCTTAGGGCGTGGAATGTGAGGCAACCTCACAGATCCACTGAAACGCTTGTCCTTTTGGGGATCATAGTTCTTAAGCCCAATCTGGAGCTCAATAGTCTCGGAGAACTTCCTCTTTTTCTCAGCCGAATCATTCTTAATTATAGAGATGGCTTCTCTAAGGGCCTCACTCTGAAGCTTACTGTAGAAAAGTTAAAATTAAATCATTTTACGCAAATGTTGAACAACACGAACAATAAACAGCAACGCTAATGTTCGTAACTAGAACGTACCAAGAGGCCAACATGTTTGCATACTATAAGTAGCAAAACAAAGAGTGATGCACATTTCAAAATCTCAGCCAAATATTAAAAAACAGTAGAAGCAACAAAAGGATCTTTGAATCAACAAATTCCTAAGCAAACCCAAAATTCAAAAATCCACATTACTTTCACTTTCCACATAAAAAGGAAAAACTCCTCAGGATAGTACTCCTACAAAGAAAAAGACCCATTAATTTATCTTCTATTTGACCCATAAGCAGAGGATATATTGGAAGCAACCTCTCTACCACACAAAGGTCGGGGCAAGGTCTGTGTAGCTCTCAAGACCACAATTGTGGATTACAATAGGTATGGTTATTGTTGACACCCAAAAAAGAGTTGTAACTTGCCACTTGCAACAAAAAAAACTCTTTGAGTTAACAAATTTCTAAGAAACATCAAAATCCAATTGGTTTCACTTTTCACATAAAAGGAAAACTTCTCAGGATAGTACTCCTATGAAGAAAAAGACCCAAATTTATCTTCTATTTGAACCATAAGCCTCCTCTATCCAAAACAGTACCACACAACAGTTGAGCTAAGGCATGCATAAACTATACCCTCTCCAGACCTCCCCTGTGGTATTACACTAAGCATGGTTGTTGTTGACACTCAAAATAGGATTTTTTAACTACACATTTACACGGTGCAAAAACAAACAAATCCTATAAAATTCATCAAAGCGACCAAATTAACGTCAACTATTCATACAAATTAGCTTAACAATTTCCTACCAAAGCACAAAATACAGAAACATCCACATATTACCAAATTAACAAATCAAAAATAAAGTAACAATTTGAACATGTAACTAAAATAAAAATCAAAGCTTTCCACATACCTCATGGCTCAAATACTTCTCCTTTCTCCTTCAAAAATTCACTTCTGTCAATCAAACAACATAAAAAAAAAATCAGCATTCCAGCTAAAAATTACCAAAATTTTCAAAAAAAAAAAAAACAAAAACCTTGCACCGTTAATCTGTAGATCGAAACCTAGAAATGGAGTCCCTGAGAAGAAGAAGTACCTGTATGAGAAAACCCTAATTAGGGTTTGTGAGCGCCGTAAGAGTGACGAAGGGTAGCTCAGTATAGTGATATATGACTTTATATACAAATAGGGCTACAATGTATATATTGGGCCTTGGAAATATTTGAATTCTAAACAATTTGCACCAAATAGCCACTTTTAAAAAAATGTAATTTAAGTTTTGGTCAGATTTTGCAAATATGTTGACCACCCAAAATTGTGTTTAAGACTTTGAAGATATTCTAAAGTTCGAATTGTGTAATTCAAATCTAGACGTGTATTCTGAAAGTTAAATTGTTGTGATTTCAATTTCAGATAATTTGAGAATAAGAAAGATGCAATGTCAGTGGTGACTAATTTAATGTATTTCGTAGATTAGGATGAAGACTAACTAGAATAATGCAGATGTTTATAAAGTTGACTTAAATTTGAATAGTTTAGTTCAAACTTCAATTTGTATTCCTAAAAGAAGTTGATGATGAAACTTGTATAATTTGAGATTCATGCTTGATTGCAAGATAAATAATTTCGTGATGTGGATGTTAAGAAGGAGCGAGAAAGAAGCATGTAGTGAGCGCGGGGAGGAGAGATAAGAAGAGAAATGAACGGTGATAATATTCTAAGTGTTGGCTAAATTTTAAATAATGAGCAAATTTTGGTTAAAGATTAAATATGAACCCAAAATATTGTACAATTCGTTATATTTAAATGTGTTAAGTGACTCTTATCATAAATTTAAGATGATTTGTTATGTGTTTTCATCTTTTTATAAATGTTGTTTTTTGTATTTTGTTATAGGTTCGATATCTATTTCAAAATTTGATTACTTGATGTTTGCATTAAAAAATCTCACTTTAGATGTACAAGGCTTTCAATTGTAAAGGGATTCAATTCGCGAAGCTCAAACTCGACATCTTTAGTTTAAATTTAAGAATATTTATCACAATTTTGTAAAAATACTCACTAAATACAAAAAAAACCGAAAAAATAATTATCATATATGCCTTTGAATGGATGGCTAATGAGAATTGGAGACTTTTTTTTCTTGTTGAGCCAATGATATTTGCAAGTTTCAAGACTTTGCTCATATGATTTAGGGGGAATGAGAGAGATAACATGTCAACTTGTATATTTGCTTCAGTGGTTAAAGTACCTTTAACTCTTATTTATTTGGTGTTTGAGCTCGGTTAGATTCAAATTCGTATATTTTGTTATCTATTTGGAGGCAACTCTTTCAAAAAAAAGAACTTTTTCATTCCTATGGACTTCAACAATCAATGCGAGAAAGATTGGAGGAATTTCAATCATCCCATCACAACTCATATTGATTAACACTTTTTACGCACCGACTATAATCAATTGTGGTTTCCTTCTACAATAAAATGGAAAAAACAAAAGAGGACAAGTTTGAATAATTTTGCAAAGTTCAAAAGTAATTTTGATTTTTTTTTTCATTTTCTTTAGATGTGTATTCTATAGTAATTTTGAGATTGTCAACATAGATAAAATATATAAGATGGAGCTTCGTTTGAAATTAAAAGCATATATGATATATTTGCTAGTAACAAGGTCTTTTTGAAGTAAAGGTTTCACATAAGAATTAATAATTAATTTAAAGAAGTTTTAGAAGCAAATTTGTGCCTTCTATTTTGTTGCTAAATAAACAATATGCTCGCAATTAAAGGGATAATAAACTAATGTCCATTTTGTTATCTCTCACTTGGAATGTTTTTTGGTGATCTATATAATTACATGGTTTGATTTGTTTTAAATAGCCCAAAAACAAAAGAAGATGAAAAAAAGGGGGGAAAAATCATTTTTGAATAGTTTAGAGTAATCATATGAGTTTAACATAATACATGATTAAATATTTTCGCATATTCATAAGTAAAGGGATTAAAAATGCAATTCTCCTTAAGTTTTTATGGAAAAGTTTGGAGGCAAAAGACATACTTATAGCTTACAACATGCTAATAAGGATATGTATGACAAAGCCAAGATTTGAGTGAGTACAGCGGGAAAAGATGTAAGCACTTTCTAGTTGTGTTGGGGTTGCAACAAGGATCAACTCTTACCCAATTTATTTTTGTATTGTTGATGGATAAATTGATACGAGATATGCAAAAGAAGTTATCATGGTGTATTTGTTATTTGGAGATGACATAATAATAAATTTATAATTGATCGGACATGCTACATAATTAAAAGAGGTAAATCGTGAAGTCTAAAGAGTTCAAGTTGAAAAAGACTATGATGAAATAGTAGAAATGCAAATTCCAAGTACATAACTCATGTGGTAGATATATAAGTGAAGATTGTCAAGTTATCTTTGAGAGAAGAAATTTTAAGTATCTTGGTCAGTAATCTATGAGAACTGAGAGATTAACGACGACGTTACACACCATATTGGAGTAGACTGTATGAAGTGGAGGATCACATTCGACATCTTATGTGATAAGAATATGTCACTAAGACTTAAATGTAATTTTAATAAAATGTTTGTTAGATTAACTATGTTGTATGGACAAAGTGTTGGCCGATCAAGAATTCATACATCCAAAAAATAAAAGTAGAAAAAAAAATGTTGAGATAGATGTGTACACATAATATGATCGATAAGAGGATATAGAAGTCAAGGATCATGTATGTTAGTTGGTAATCGAGCTCCATCTAATTTTTCCTATTATTAGTTCTCCTCTACTATCTTATTCAGGGACGCATCTACATTGGTGTTAGGGTGTCCAATTGGACACCCTTTGTCGGAAAATTATACCGTATATTAAAGTAAAACGATTTAGAAAGTGGTTAAATAAAATATTCTGGACACTCTTGACACAACAAGGTGTTGTAGCCTAGTTATTTTAGGTGCCTTGAAAGAGTCAAGCCTTTAAGCTTTTGTGAGTTTAAATCTCGCTAGCAGTGGTTTTAATTACGTAGTTTAATTTTTTTTTCATGTATATTACGTAGTTTAATTTTAAAATTTCTAATGCACTCATTCATTACAATTCTTGGACACCTTTCATGAACTTTCTGGCTACGCCACTAATCATATTCTTCAAATTTATTATATTTATTACCTATTGTTTTTATTTACTTTAGTTAGCGTATTATTATTTGACCTCTACATACACACCACTTATAAAATTATGTTTACTTAGTCAGATATCACAAAGACTAAAATTAAAATTTACCAATAATTGATTTTTATATTTATTAAAATAAAATTAAAAAATGAGAGAGAAGACTTTTCCTTTAGTAAACGAGAAACAGCGGTCCAAAAATCCACCGGTCTAATATAAACCCATCAAAAAAAATCCAACCGGGTCGAGCTAGGTTAACAATATACAGAAGCTCAAACCTCAAAGCAAATCATCGCATTTTCTCAAGATTCATCTGTTTTCTCTTCAAATTAGCAGATCTAAGCAAAACCCAGAAGAGATTTTAAGCTCAGAAAATGGAATCAGCTGCTAGAAGAAGCGGTGGTGGTGTTCTTGAAGGATTTTACCGGCTTGTTATGCGCCGTACCCCTGTCTATGTTACCTTTGTCATCGCCGGCGCTTTGCTCGGCGAACGGGTCAGTCCTTTTTTTCTATTTATTTTGTAGAGATTTGGGTGTATTTTGATTGGATCTGAAGATGTATTGGTTAAGTTTAATGGTTTTGATTAGTAAAAGATGGGTTATGTTGCTCGGACTCTTCAAAATTGTATCGCACTCGTGTTGGATTCTTCAAAATATACTGCTTTTTTGGGTATCCAACATGCACCTGTTGATATATTTGAAGAGTTTGGAGCAATATAGCAGATGGGTGTGACCCGTTTTGATGTTTTTCTTGCTTGTTGTGTTGTTGTTGTACTGCATCCACGTGGGATTCTTTAAAATGCAATATTTTTGGAGTATAGGATATGTACCCGTTGATATTTTTGAAGAGTTTAGAGCAATATAGCAGATGGGTGTGATCCATTTTGATGTTTTTCTTGCTTTGTTCTGTTGTTGTTGTTGTTGCAGGCGGTGGATTATGGGGTTAAAACGCTCTGGGAGAAGAACAATGTTGGGGTATGTTTGAATTCTCTAAAAGACTGATTGTGCAAAAGTTTCCATTTTTGGCATGCATTTTATGTATATAGATTGTTTTTATGAGCACACCGAGAAGTTAAGGAGATACAACATATAAATATGTATACATAAAAAGAAATTTAACCTTGTATATTCGTTGTAATTATTTTGGTGAAGAGGCTTAAGATGAGCCCTGTTGCGGCCCCTAGCTCTGCCCCAGGTAGCTATAGGGTTCATTTTTTCAGTTACGAGAACTGTTTTAATTAGGTTGCAGTTGGGATGTCTTATAAGGTTGCTAACTTGCATATATGTCTAGGGAATGACCATTTCTTCACATGATCTTTCCTATTTATTTGAAATATGTTGTGCTTTAGGGTCCTCTATTGTTGTTATGATGCATCTTTTTCATTGACTAGAGTTTGTGAAACGAAGGATAATGGTTGTGATGAATGGGGTTTTCCAAAAACAATAGCCTTAGTATTCGTTGATGGTATTTTAAACCTCTGTCTTAATGAAATTGCAAATATCATGGGATTCTGTAGATTGATTAAGAATTTCAAGGGACCAACATTAAGTTCTTTTGGGGGAGTAGTGTTGTAGACTGCTATTGGGATTATGTCTGAAGTTTGAATGATGTATGGCTAAGTGCCTTAAATGGACTAGTTCTCTTTTCAGCTGAATGTGGAAGATGGTCCTACCATAGGTGTATGTTACCTAAATTTGCACAATTTGAATTGGGTTCTTTTACCTCCTCTGAGGTGATTAAGGTTGCTCAAGTGTTCTAATCCCTCTATCCTATGTGACAAAAATGTTTACCCGCATTACAAGACCACCTATGTGACAAAAATGTTTATCACAGCCTTACATGCTTTTGGTGTTTGGCATTGGATCAAATCTACATGCATACACTAACATGATCTTTAATGCTTATCCTATAAAAAAATACAATCTATATAGTGTATGTCAAATCAAGGGTGTGGCCTAATAGTCGATGAAGTGAAATGAACTAGGGTTTAGATCTTAGTGGTGTTGAAAGACGTTAGATGATTTTATGCACACGTGGAATAGATTCTCTTGCCATTTCCAACTTTGGATTTGGAAAATAAACTTCATCCCTTCTTGATCTCTATCCATGTACCCACCCTGTAAGAATGCATAACCTCCATTGAGGATCATTTATTTTTTATATTCTACATATTTATGTCTTGTTACTCTTCTTGCTAAAGTATTCTTCTTCCCCTCTTCCTCTCCCCCGGTTGTTCTTCTTTATCCTCCAGACCTGAGTCTTTTATTCCTTTTTACCAAAACTCTTGGCTCCTACCTTCTATTTCCATTCTTCTTGTTCTTCTAGCATTCAGCTCCTCATTTCTATTGTCTTGTAATTGTTTAAACATCTCCACATTCTTTACCGTTTCTGTTATTCTGTTTCATTTTTTATTTTGCCCTTTGATTTTTTCCTCTTGTCACTACTTTCTTTCTTTTCCTACCCTCCCTCTCTTCTTCTCCATTCCCCTCCCCGTTGGTGTTTTTCTTCTTACACCTTTATGTTATATATATTTATCAGCTTTTACAAGTTTCATTCATGATTCACCTGATTTCTTCTTTACCTTTTTTCTGATTTGTCTCTCCTTTCCCTATATTCCAGCTTGCTTCACTTTCTTGCATAAATCTGATGTCCTGACAATCTTGTAAGCAGATATACTCTTCCATTTCGTACTTGCTATCTGCTACGGCTACCGGTGCAAGTACTGAGTAACCTTGCTTTTCTAGGTTTAGGCAGATGTGCCAAGTTAAACCTAATGTCGGCTCTGTTGGAATGTGCACCCCTGCTCCAATGTTTCAGTTTCCTCCTCCTCCGCTTTCGCTTCCTCCTCTGCCTCACTTTTCGTCCTCTACTTTCTGCCATAAAATCCAACAACTTCAATTGTGTTAGTTGTTGCAACAACTCAATGTTTGTTGAGTTGCAGCAAATTTCAGAGATAGTTGTTGCAACAATTTCTTAATTTGTTGAATTTTCTGCACAATCTCCTTTCATAACTTGAATTTCCCCTCATAAAATTTTCTCCTCAAATCTTCACAACCAAAGCATAAATAACCCGTAGAATGAGAAGAAAAAGGTGATCGCGACGATGTAGAAGATGAAGAAAATGATAAAAGAGAAAAAAGAAGAAAAAAATGGAAAATGGAAGGAAGAAGAAGAAAAAAAATAGAAGGAAGAAGAAGAGGAAGGACGGAGGCGATAAAATTCAAATTTGAGATTTGAAATTTAGAAGTGATGATAGGTTCTCTTTAAGAAAGTTCGAAATTTTAATCTAACTAATACTAATTATAGACACACCCAAGTTCCCTTAATTATATTTGACTTGGTCAAAGTCATCTTTTTTCAAATCAAGGCTTGAGACGTCCCTGTAGTGTGAAATCTTCTTGAGTTACGTTGTGGCTGAAATGATAAATGATGTGTACAAGTATATCAGCAAGAAGCAGACCGGTAGGAAACAATAGGAAAGTCATGATGTATTTCCTAAGCAGGCAAAACTTTTGCTTAAGAAGTCGTTGAATGTCTGTTTCTTTTTGCTTCAGTGTAATCAGTCAGTAACTGCATTATGCCTCTACATAAAGAACTCTTAATATGGTGGAAAACTGATGAACAAAACTATGACCTAAAAGTCAAAATATCGATTCAACCTTGCCTCCGGAAAAGTGAAGAGCGACCATTGGTTCTGAAAAAAACATTACAATAGTAAACCAAATTGAACTATGAGGGGTTGTTTGGTTACCTAGATTAGGACACTAGTACTGATTTAAATTTAGGATTGCATTTATCCATCATTTGGTTATTGGTATTAGGTAATATCAAATATAAATTTGAGCGAAGGGTAAAAAAACACACCTAAAGTATCATGTTTTTTTGAGTTTCATACCTGAACAACCAGGTGCGAGAATTTCCTACATGAACCATCACCAAACGTTTATCAAAGCTCACCTCAACTATCCGTTGTTTATTTTTTCCTACCTGAAGATTATGACATTTCATTGAATAGGCTCTCTTATGTGATATTTATTGAATAGGCTCATAATTATCTTTGCAGCTTATTTGATATGAATAGCTTTTAGAAATGCTAGACACATTTTACTGTTATATTCTTGATATTGCTGGTTCCATGTTCATGTTTAATTCTCAGTAGCAACCTATGTTACCCGAGTCCAAAATTGTTGCCACTCTCATGCTGGCTCCTTCAAAAATGCATTACGTTTGGGGGATCCAACATGCACTCATTGACATTTTTGAAGAGTCCGAGCAACATAGTGCAACTCATTTTAATCTTTTGATATCATTCATTTCTAACTTGGAGCTTTTATACTTTAATACAGAAGCGTTACGAGGATATTTCAGTTCTTGGACAGCGGCCTGTTGATGAATAAATTTTCAATAATGAAGTTTATTTGAGACGAGACAGAAGTACTTGTTATCGATTTTTCAATAATCGTTTTGCTAATTCGCCATTGCTGGCTTTCTTTTATATATTTGCTGTAGTTTTGAAGGAAATTCGTTGAATGAAATATGATACCAACTTGAAATTTATGTCATATTGGCTTGTGTTTGACACTGTGGGATGACAGGAAAATAATCGTTATTGTGCCAAAAAGAAGTACTTTCTTGCATTTTATATGAAAGTATTTGAACATACGAATTTTGAGATGATGTTTCTTACCCTTCGATTATGGTATTATTTTGTTGTAATGATCGTACCTTTTTAAGTATGCATTCTTTAGCATTTTGTGTTGGCTTCTTCACACTCGTTGGTTTTGTTTTTTGAACGGCTCTGTAGTGTTTTTACTTGAGTCGAGGGTCTATTGGAAACCACCTCTCTACCTCCAAAGGTAGGGGTAAGGTTTGCTTATACATTACTCTCCCCAGACTCCACGGTTGGGATTATATTGAGTATGTTTTTAATTTGGTTATAATTTATTTTTGGTAGTATTGTTATAATAGTAAAGTAACTACAAATGCTATTTGAACTTGGAATCTCTTATTAAGATGGTGATGGGGCGATTAGTATTTCTTTATCTTTAATTAAAGATTCAGATTTGAGAATAGAGTCATTTTTGATAGACATTGTTTTACTTCTAAAATAAATTTCTTCTGTATGAATTTGAATTAGTCGGATTTTAAAATGAATACCGAAGATCAAAACAGTGATAACATGGAGGAATACAATCAAACAAGAAAATCTAAGAACATATTTTGCCCCCAAACTTCTAATGCAATCCTTTGAAGTTTTATCTTAAAGTGTGTCTAATGCATTATGCATCACTAGTTTTATTTCAAATTAAGGCATGATTGATACAAATTTGCCAAAATTTTAACAATTAACTTCACCAAACAGAAGAAAGTTTCAAACTAAGATCTAAAAGCTCCTTGATAAGGATTTTATTCTTGAAATATCCTAAATTATGATCTTACTAACTGATGAGTATCAATATTCTCATGCTACAAGATTTCGAGCTTTCTTGAAGTTAAAGCTGAATTTAAACACACTCGTTTTCCTTCCGACATCTTTCTTCTCTTTTTCTCTCATGACTATCTACCTCTGACCTCGAACATTCTTGAAGTTGAACCTGAACTTGAACACACTCGTTTTCCTTGAGACATCAAGGCTTCACGAGCTGATTTTAGTCCCTCCGGAGCTAGTATTTTATCAAAAGAAGAACAATCCATCCATTTCCTCAAAGAACCCTCATGTTCCCATCTATCTGGCACAAAAACCCTACCTTCAACTTCTCTCCAATGCCTCTTCAATTTCTCACTCCCTAATAACCCCAACTTCTTCGATTCGATGAAAAAATTGTTTGTTTTATCTCCATCATCCACCATAGACAATGATTCAAAGTTCTTGATAGAATCTTGATGTTGACATTCACCTTGTTTATGAAAGTATTCTTGATTTACTTTCATCGTCGTGGAGTCGAAAAAATTGTCTATTTTATCTTCATCATCCATAATTGACAAAGATCTAATGTTCTTGATGGAATCTTGATATTGATATTCAACTTGTTTAGGAGAAAGTTCTTGATTTTCTTTCATTGTGTATACAATATGGTTTAGTATAGATGAGAGTCTTGAATGAATTTATAATAAAGGGGGCTTAAATTGTATATATGACCAATAGGTGGTGAATTGTTATACACGTTAAGACATTCAATTTTTGACACTTTCTTGATTGTTCTCCAAAATTTTTCTTGGAGTATATGTTTTGGTATTTTTCTCGTATGTGTTAGGTAAAGTTAGTAGAGTTTGTGTGGTTGAGTATATATGATGTGTGTTCTTTTTGTATGTTATATATTGAGACACATGATTATAAACAAAAAAAAGAGTATGTGTATATGGACATCTTATAGTAATGTTAGATATTTTTACAAAAGATGGAGTTATACCTCTCCAATGGTAAATTTGAAATCATAAGAAAGACAATAATGAAGTCGCTTCTGATAGAGAAGTGATTTATCCGTCAACATAAAACTTTCTAACACAAATTCAAGTTAATTAGGTCCCAAAATGGATACTAAGTATTGGACGGAAAGCTACCCTAACCTCCCCCCAAAAAAATTGTAATGAAATCTCTTTTATGCACTCTTACATTTAACTAGATATACTCTAGTTTGCAATATTACAAATCTTATTAGATTTTGATGCATCTAGATACGTTTGTTTACATGTATCTCGGCATACATGAAGTCAAAATTAAGTGTAATTTGTTCTAGATACACTATATCCAAGTGGATTCACATGTATCTGGGATATATTGACAAATCTCGCTCGCCTCCTTCCCATCTCGCTTACCGTTCTCCTATGTATCTGGCATCTCAGATACATGCGAATTACACTAGATACATACAAATGCATATATCTCGAGATACATGGAGTCAAAATTAGTATAATTTGTTCTAGATACACTATATCCAATTGGATTCACATGTATATATCTAGGATAATAGACAAATTTCGTTCTCCGCCCTCCCATCTCACTCGCCACTCTCCTATGTATCTGGTTTGTATGTATCTGTTGTGATTCGAATGTATATGGGATAATGACTATCTTGCTTGCTTCCCTCCCATATCGCTCGCCTCTCTCTATTTTAGTATGTCTTGTATATTATACATGTATCTAGGTGTATTTTCCTCAATATATTGTAAAAGAATACTTAATTAGTGATTATATACATAATTATACAAATGAATGCATAAATTAAGAAGCTTAGTAATAAATTGATTACTAAATTCTAGCTTGTTTTTATTGGAAAATAAGCCATGATTGATACAGATTCTCCAAAATTTAAGCAATAAACTCCAACAATAATAATAATAATTCAAACTAAGATCTAAAAGCTCCTAAACAAGCATTTATTCTGAAATATCTTAATTTATGACTTTACTAACTCAACATCAATATTCTCAGCCTACACCTCATACTCAATTTTATCATGAGTATCTACTTCTGATTTCGAATATTCTTGAAGTTGAACTTGAACGTGCTCATTTTCCTTGAGACGTCTTTTTTCTTCCTAATTATAATCTTCCATGACTATCTACTTATGATTTCGAGCATTCTTGAAGTTGAACTTGAACGTGCTCGTTTTCCTTGAGACATCAAGGCTTCACGAGCTGATTTTAGTCCCTTCGGAGCTAGTAT